>NC_039495.1:5437297-5681022 GCF_003590095.1 Trichoplusia ni | reverse complement strand
GCGGCCGGGCCCGCCTCGCCCACGATGTCCATGTCCCCGTGGTTGTCGACCCACAGTTTGCCTACTATAATGTTGTGCCACTGTGGTTGTTACCTGTAAAAGCAAAGCATGCAGAGGTACAATAACAAGCATTATCAAATTAATAACATAAAATAGTTTAATTAAAATTTATTTCTCTAAACTTTGATAGGTACTAAATCATACAGTATGGATAAACTACAATGTATTACTTATTGTACAGATTTATCTTCTTGGAGCAATACTTATTTTCCGTTGTATGGTGTATGATACTTCCTACAATTGCATGGAGTGAACTTTATAATTTTCTGAATACCTTTCTCTAGAAGAGCGTGGTATTGTGGTTTTAGAGGAGCAACCAGGAGTCGTCTCGGAGCTCGAGGCTGACGAGCTCCCGGCGGAGGTCCCCGGGGCCCGTGACCTGGTGTCGCGCGGTGTGTCGGCCGCCCCGCTTGCAGGCCGCACCTGCGCGCACTGCCTACCTAGCGAGCGCACGACTGCCCCCCCCTCCTCTCACCGTGACTACCGAGCGTGTGTGTGTGTGTCTGTGTGTGAGAGCGAGCTCACGCGCCGCGTACCTTTCTCCACGTGTATTTGTTTCCGGAGCTAGGGAACATGGCGGACGCGCCGCCCAGCGGTATAATCTGAAGATATTTCCCCCTAAACTTGGTGGTCATGGTGAACTCCTGCCAGCACTGCCAGCCCGCCTGCCCCTCGCAGAACTGCGCTACCATCGGAGGATGATGGGACACCTGGCCACAACACAAATTTTGAATTTAATATATCAGACTGGCCAAAACAAAACACATGGTGCTTAAGGCTAGTGCTGGAAGGATAGAATAGGAGAGGAGTGGCAGGGATACGGAATCGAGGAAAAAAAAAACAATGTTTTTAAGGACTCAAAAATTTGGACGTATCATAAATAATTAAACAATACAAACAAGCCTAAATCAAATGCAAGTGAAGTAATATATACGAATATTTGTGACCAACCACCGTTTAAATATAAGTGTTTCTAACAACAAAAAGGACTGACCGCTTCATAAAAGACTTCCATGTGGTTTAGACCTTAAGGACGATGTGTTTCATCTCTGCTTAGTAAAAATATATATCCACAAATTACTATTCATCAAAAAAAACTTTGGTTTCTAATTAAAAACATCTGGCAACATTTTCGAAGGTACAAATAACAAGGGAACTTGAAAATATCTATTGATAAATTAATCAGTAAAAAGTCATTTAAATTGTAGAGTAAGATTTTGTTATATATAGTTAAAGATCTTATCCCATATAAAAATGACTACATTTTTTGTGAAGCGCCTGAATCGTATTGATCTTGAATTCCATTACTATGCTTTTGGAATCGAGAACAGGGAGGAGTGTGGGTGTGGGATAGTCCGGGTGCACTAACAAGGAGGGAGATGTGTCACTTGCCTGCTCGGAGATGGCGCGCCAGCCGAGGTCTGACATGCGGTCGCACTCGAACGTCTCGCCTAGCAAAGGGTTGAACGGCTTGTTAGTCCTGCAAGCAGTTTAATAAGTAATGGGATAGTCAATATGAACAGCAACTTCAAGTTATCAACTGTAACAACGGAATATACACATATGTTATCTTAGTTTAATAATTAAGATACTTCGCAATTGCAAATATCTACTCTCCTCTACCACAGTCCACTGCCTCTGTGGTTAAGTTACGCTATAATGCTCATTCCTGCTTACTCATCTTAGTCTTCTCCACATCTGTTTTATTTTTTTAGATAATACAAAATTCGAGTACGAAAGGAACTTCACCTTACCCGGTGGTTTTGAAAACCTTCAAATAACAGGAACAAAGACACTCCAGAATTTTGATTGTTTGTTGGTATTTTACCTGCAAGCCGTAGATGCATACGAGGAGACGGTGAAGGCAGCCACGTAGGCGAGCTGCTGCGCGGGGTCGTCGAACTTGGCGGCCTGGTCCAGAATGGACGAGTATTCGTATTCCTCCGTCAACCGCTGCAACATCGACAGCGGCTCGCTGAAGTTCACCGGGATCGGGATCTTCGATAACTCCTTACCTGTTGAATAAATAATTTGGCTGGACTCATATCGTTCAAGTTCAACGGACTACTCCGGTCCCAATTGTCCGGAGTTTAGCGAAAACGCTTATATACAAAATATGTTTTCTTTTTTGTTTACCTTGTCAAAATAGTGATTCCAACAATGAATATAAAGAAATCTAATTTCTGGATCCCGTCCTCTTGAATCTCATTTAAATGACGTTATTCAAATGCAGGTTTCCATTATATTCCTAAAGGAAGGAATGAACCAGGTATCTTACCACTAAGGCGAGTAATTAAAGTGGTTGCAGCACGCAGACGCCGGTCATTTAGCCATTGGAAGCTGAGTCTTTTGCTTCATTTATTATCGCCACAACATTTAAAATGGGTGCCAACTTTTGGTGATAATGACTATTACATTAGAATACTACTGTTCAATGGCTAACCTTACTAATTGTACAAAACGACACATTTAATTATCAAATAAATTATCAAAATGTTAAACTACAATATTGATTATTTAATTATAGTTCAATTCATCTATAAATGTACCTCTAAGTGGCCTAGAAAACAAGTGGGTCACATAAAATGTCATCAACCCAGGCTGTTTTTGGTCGAGGCAACAACTTTCTACCAAGAGGTTACAACCATAAGGATAGCAAAATATAGTGAGTTATTCTTGATCACTTTATAGTTCAGTGGATTTTATAAACGTGATCATGTCTATTGTAAAATCGAACTGGTTGGCATCGTTTCGATTTCTCCGATTGCCCAAAAAGCCATAGTCTTCCAAATAATGAATGTCTGCGCTTTGGTTACCGGGTTTGCCATGACTTCTGGTAAACTGGTAGTGTGTATGATATAGAGTCCTGTACGAACCTATACAATTCTTCATAATGGACCAAAGGCTGAGCGGGTAGTTGGGCTTGTCGGGCACGCGCGTCCGCCGCGGGGTGTCCGTCCAGCAACCCCTGCGCTTGTGACACGTGAGGCTGGAACAACAACATGTAGCGTTATATTTACTGTTAACTGTCAGAGGGCGTACCGATATCTATAAATAATGTTATTGCTGTTGTGAAAGCGTGACAACACACTACAGGGCGTAGAGCTTCGTCCCCACTTCTACAACAGCATTTGTATAATTTGAGGGGTTGATCGAATGGTGTCGGTTTACTTTTCTTCTATAAAGTACAGAATTCTCGCCATAAAAAATCTGTTCGCTGTAAATTTAGGGAATATCACAATTTTCTGTTAACATAATAACATAAAATTGTGTCAACACTTGTGTAAATACATTCTCTTTATTTGAAATACCAGAAATTCATACCAGTGTAACACACACATTATTATTTAGTGTCAATAAAAGAAGAAAGATCGTATTTAAATAAAAGTCCTATTAAAAAGTAGTATAGTAAGTGGCTTTTTCCATTATTTTAAATGAATATTTAATAGCCCGCTATCAAATCTGGGAACAATGGTAACGTGATTGGGGTCGTATTGTAAGTTAGTACATATCTGGCACATGAGGGTAACATAGTTCAACATACAATCGCGCGACGTCATGTAACGTGGCACTGACTCACTGCGACTTATCACGGATGAAATTGGCACTTTCCTTGGCAATGATATCAACATGCTAATAGTTTCTAAGTATACAATTAACACGAACGTGTACGAATAAATTGTAGTACAAGATAATTATATAGTTTCGAAAAAAGTATTGGCGTGTTTGAATAGTACACGGTATACAGAATGAGGCATACTACGTTTTAAGACTGAATTTCCGGTACTTTTTCTTTGACCATCCAACATCCAACATTAAGCAGTTCAAATAAAGTATACAATTTAACAAGGTCACAGTAAATAGTATTTATTCTTAACGAAAGCATATAAAGCAAGATGACAGTCATAAAACAAGAAACACTAATCGCCCTAGTTAATAGCAATGTAGTCAGACGGAAAATCTTAATGTCGTAACTTCACGGCTAGTCGGTCACACACATTGAGGAACATTTCATATTACTCGTTCACTTGTACTGCGTTGTAACACTTACCCATACTTTGATATCCTCGTCTTTCTCTGCCACTTTGGGCACGAGGGCACTGGCGTTCGGGTCCGCTTCTACTCCACCCATGCGCTTTCAGGTCTCTCGTGTTTGTCTTCCACGAAAATTACCTTTATTAACAAATTAAAATTATCAATGAAGTGGTTATTATTGGTCAGATACTGACTAGGGATAGAGAACAATTACGAGTAGGAGAGCAAATTTAATAACATTTTAATTATGTGCCTAATTGTGGCTTTGGTCATTAAAGTCATTTAATGAGAAAAATAAATAAACAAATAACAATTAGCTAAGTAAATGTTTACGTCGCCTGGAGATGGCGAACGCCAGAAATATTGATCCTTCTAGTTTCCATACTAAACATAAAATTATTAAATAAAATTGTAAATCAACTTCTATAGAAAGGGTCTGAATGAAGGTAGCTAAAGGAATCATTATTTATTTCACAGTTACAGTAATTATACTACAACCTGGACATAGAACCACATGTTTACTTTATACATTATTTACAAATGCGACTGACCTGTTGAGTCTCGGTGACAGTTTCAGTCTCAGACTCGTCTGAACTTTCACCACCTTTTACTTTGTTTTTCCTATTTACCTGTAAATGCACACACATAACAATGAACAATGAGCGTGATTCACTCAGTAACAACCCTAATGGATGGCAAAGGACAAACATACAGGGACACTAGAATATTTTCTAAGTAACTAACACATAAAGGAAGTTAGATTAAGTCACATGTAAAGATGATACAAGTGATAAAGAACTGTTAGTTTTGTAAACAAGAACTGGTTATAATTGACACATTTCATGATTTGTTATTACATATATAGGGAGTTTAAACTAAAACTTTCTGTTTCCTTTATGCAACATACAGTGTCAGAAAACATCATGCTTTGAACTTGTTTGATTACATGATATATTATTTATGAACATTGTGTTGTCTACTCACGGGCACTTTAATTACAAATGAAGTCTTTTCATCCATATTTGAGGAGAAACCCTCTTCCATTGCATCAAGAATTCATGATCCTCATCCTCAGGTTCGTTGTGACCCTGGCCTGTGCCGTTTCCACCTGTATACAAAAAATACCATACTTATACTAAACACTTATGAAAACTAGTCAAACATGATGAAAAGTGCTTTATATTTAAAACTCAAACAAATGTCTTAAAAAGTATTTAAAATAATCACTTAATTATTATGTATCAGTGAACGCTGAAGCCATACCATTCTACTTCAATTACTCAAGTAATGTATAGAAAACACACACAAAATAAAAACAGTTAGGTAACAATTTAACTTGACATTCTTACAACAAAGAGTCTGACTTCCTAATAATATTATTGTAAAACTTCCTGTTGATAGATTGCTTTGTGTTACTAAGCCAGGATTAAAAAAATGTGGGCAACACCTTGTTATACACACTGGGGGAGATTAAGTATTATTATTTTCTATGTATGTCACTGTATTTAATTTGTCTTAATCAGACATCACAATATTATTAAAAACAGTTATCACCGCTGACACTAAATAAAACCAATGTTTTATATTGTAAAAATATATCTGGAATTTTAACTTGATTTCAGCTAACTACCTTCTACAAGCAGCTATCTCTTACTTACTAATGCATATTGACAAAGCATCAATAACACTACATTATGTGATGTCTAATGACTTCCTACACCTTTGTTAAGCTTCAACTACATTTTCAGATAAATAAATTTGCAGTTCACATCATATTATCTAAAGGTTTGAATGTATACCATGATTCATAGCTATACTTCAGGTTAAAATGTATAAAAAACTAGTATAAGACAAACTATGCACTCATGAGGTACATAAGTAATTAAAAATTATATTCCTCTTCAGTTGTAATTAATTCAACTACACGGTGTATTCCACTTTATAAGTAACAAGTAAATAGGTACATCACTTTCAAGAGTTTGAACTTCCAGCGCTGCACTAACTGTACCAAATAATCGATTATAGCACCATTCAAATACATAAGTCATTTCTTTCTTGCATGAACCATTAATTTTTACCTACAATGAGAAAAACGTATTTATAGTCTACACATGCATTTAAAGGCTCGACATGCACTAAAACCTATTATTAAATGATGCATCTGAAACAAATCTCCCTACTCCTTAGGAAACCTCCACACACCAAAGCAAGCCAGTGAATGTTTGGAATTTGCAAATGTTTGAAAAAAACATAAATAAACCCAACCTTACTGTGAATGAACCACCAGAAAGTAATGAAACCAATTCAAGTACCACTCATAGGTCACTAACTGATGACAATTAATTTGCAAAACCATCTTGACAGTGTAATCTGTAGCTAATAATGTATGCGATGATTTGACTTCTAAAATAATCCCATGACAACAATTTGCAAGCTTGCTCTCGGTAACATTCAGTGATGATGACATTTCCTTCTGACTTGATTTTACTTACCGCCCATCGTGTTGTTTTGGAGAGTTCAATATATCATTACTATCAACCTAATAAGAATAATAAATACACGCAAAGCTGTACAAGGCCAAGTTCACTATAGACGCGTACATAAATGTGAACTTGTTATTACTAGGCAGAGCAGGCAGGACTAAAACAATCGTTTCACCACATGACAACACTTCATTCCCGATACACGATAATTCAATAAATGAACTGAGATCAACCAATTGCAACAATTGTAATACGTTGGACAGAAAAACAACAACCTTGAAATCACCAAAAAATCTGTCTACAATAGTATGACAAATATTTCGTTTCGTATTATATTCGTATTTCGTATACACTTTTACATACCGAAATTAGGTATCGTTTAATATATTAAATACATTTTTGTATTTTTAACATACACACACACACACACTTCCTGGAACATACAATAATTTCATTTGAAATTACACATCAAGAATTTTAACCCAAAACGTAAATTTCTTTTCGATTTTTCATCCGTCACGAAACCAAACCAACCAACCAACACGTTTCGTTTTACGTTCAAAATTATTCCAAGGTATTTTTCCCAATGGCAACAGTGCTACGTATAACTCTATAGAGTCATTCTACTATGTTGGAATCGACTATCATCGTTTCTTGCAAGAGCATTAAATGAGCGAATGGTCCTTGTAATTTTTTCCGCTAATTATTTCATCGCCAATGACGTAATATATTTGTGGGATCTTTTTTCGTAAGGCGAAGTGCTGTAATATGTACTAAGTTTCATGCCTACTGCTGTTTTGTTTTATTGTACCTACTGTTACTGGCCCTGGAGGAAATAAGACTTTTATGAAATGTTTCTAATCTATGTAGTTTGTAGACATGCTTGAGTATACAAATTGTTACAGATTGAATACCTCTCGTAATAAGAAGTTGAAACGTTTTTATGCTTTCTTAATACGTATACAATAAAAAACGGTAAAAATATTGTTTTATAAGAATTTAACCATGCCTAATAATACATAGCATACCTGGGCATACCTTTTAGCATAAATGACTAAGTGTTAGTTGAATTTAATCAATTCTCAAAGGAAAGGTCAAAATAGTTAACTGACTTTGTTTCACTCTAAAGGTTCAATTTAGGAGAGGTCACAAATGTCAACTGTGAGATTTGGAGATAAATAAAAATCAAGGTTATTATTGAAAGAATTAAAAGTAATTAATACATTTTTTTTACATTATTTTTGTATCAAATTTTGTTGTATAAATGAACATTGATCTCCAGTTTCCACAGATTTTGCATTGTCATATTTAAATGGTCATTAAAAGTCATGACAGTATTATTCATAGATTTAAGTGTTGTTATGCTTGGTAGGTAGTTTTAATGTAAAGATGTGTAATAAAATGTACTACGCAAAACTGAAATATTTACTAAGGAATTTGTTACTGCTCTAGGGACTAACAATAAGACGAAAGTGAAGACGCAACTTACCGGGCTGTGAAGTACTGCGCGCAGTAACTGTTTTCTCGAGATTGTCGTGCTGCCTTGCGAGTTGTTCGACAACCTCCTGCAGTCTCATCTTTTGCTCGCGCTCGTGCTGCAGCGCGCGACTCATGCGGGCGCTCGAGGCTGCCGCGGCGCTCATGAACTCTGAACACGCCTAATTAAAGTGCCACCTTTAAAATCGCTTAGAATATTTTGAAAACAATTTTGTATTATTATCTTGAAATAATGTTTTAATTGACAAATATCATTATTATGTTCACATTCTCAAATAAGACACTTGCAAATCAAGGTCATTACCATTATCACATTCTATTCATTTTCATTATCTCTAAGCTTATTTTATAAAATAGGTTTTAATGTCTTTTTCCACTAAGTACTTACATTCATCATGGCATTGCATGATATCCTAAACAGAGTAGCCCTCTCTGAGACTTGCTTGGTAGTGTCTGTTGGTGGGATCTCTAGGTCTACAAGTGACCGCTGTAGAGCGGCACCATGCCTAGCAACTAGTTCCGAACAAGTACGCAGATCATGGAACCTAGCTGCCAGTTCTCTTGCTATGCCTCCTGCGTCTTCACCTTCACCTTCTCCACTACCAACCACAACTACTCCAGTGGAAATCTGGTCTTCGTCATCATCGGATTCTTGTGCCCGGCTGCAAATTTAAATTCAGTTAACTTGATTGTAGACAAGGTCTAAGTTTTGTGTTGAATAGCTAAATCATAATACTTACATAGCTTTGGCCTTGGCCAATTCGAGAGCTGTGACCCAACTTTGTCTTTCCACTTCATCATGAGCTCTGATGTGAAAGGTTTGTGTGCCTCCATTACTGATCACAAAGGTACATGAGTCTGCAGTATGGATGAGGGCACCCAGTAGAGATATGGTACCTCTGCAGGTGTGAGCCATCTCGGCTTGATTTCTACAAAAAAATATTTCATATTAATGTTTAATGTGTTAATTAGTTTAGTTCATTGTGTATCTGAACTATCTATTACTCCGAAACAGTTATCAGATACTTATGATAACATTTAAATTAATTGATTTCACTAAGAGAGTACAAAATCCCCTGAGGTATATGTTACAGCTGTTGATAATAACATGGATATAATATTAAATGTGCTAAGTTCTCATAACAGTATTCCTATTGCAATTCATTGAACATTCACAATTTACATTGTCATTGATAATTTAATGCAATGTTTTAATAAATTTATGATAAAATAATAATGCATGTGTGTGCTAGAGCCAATTGTATGATTAATGTCTAGAAACTGCTGTCACTGTCAGCACAGTAGTCATTATAACATAGGTAATCAAAGTTATTAAACATCGAAAATAGCAGTTGTACAATTTTGATACCGTCGTTTCGTCAAAACAGTTTTATATAACAACAAACAATATCAGATAATATCATATTGCTTCACGAATTGCATATAATCATAGAAAAAATTCGGTTATACACCACTGCGTCATTTTGTTAAAATATAATAAATAGAAACATGTAAGATTATCACTGGTGGATTCGAGTGACACCAATAAGAAGATTTGAATGTTGTTCCTACTAAAGATTACGACCAAGTTACCTGTAATACGACAACAATCCATTCGACAACACGAACCATCTTCGTTGATAACCCTTTAAATAATTTGTCCACTTGAATAGCCAGCCTTTTTTCTCTGGATCCCCAGGTATTGTCTGACCCTTGGCTACGATGGTATCCGACATATTTTCGTAATATCACAATTTAGATTAGTAAATCATAATAAAATTCCTCTACCAGCCACGTCTGACGACTAGCCACCATATCAATTTTATCAATCAAGTTCGTATTGGTATTACGGTACAGATAAAAAATAAGAAAATTATTGATGACAGTCAAATTAAATCGACTAAAATTTATTTTATCGTTTAGTTTTGTGTATGAAATGCCTTGAAGAAGTTAGAATATGTATTTATTTAATAAATACGTTTAAGAGTTTAATACTGAAACTTTTCGTTCGTCTTAAGTAATTTAAAAATGTTATAAGATGGCAACATGGTAGAATTGAAGATGACAGCAGACGTCAAGATTATCTAAACTACTTCTCCTGGTAATATTTTGTACAATGGTAATAATATTAAGTCGCTGTCTCCTCAGCGGAATCAGAAGTCGTGTTTTGGCGAGCGGGGGTACTAGTCGTTTAGCTCAAGGTAAAACCTTTCACATAAATTTACGTTTCACGGCTGCAGTTAAGTGTGGTGGATTATACTACCTGACCTACTTCATAGATAACAAGTTTTTCAGTTGTGAATGATAGTGTTACCACTTGGGCTTAAAGTTTTAATATTTAAAAAATAATAAGTTTAAACATTTTTATTTTTAGGGTCATTTACATTCGGCAACATGGGGAGCTCATTCTCAGTAAAGTACTGTCCAGGCACCAAATCCCCTAAAAAGGATAAGGGTAAGTTATATTATTTGATAATCATTTCTGTATGCTGGAGTTAATTTAAAAAATGATTTGTCTCTGATAATTGAGTGCTAATTGTTTGTTTATTTACCTAAACATATCACAAAAATTAAATGAACAATTTTATACAAACTTCATTATTCATGTTTATTTGTAACATAATTAAATTTGTATGTGTAACGGTGGTTATTTTGTTACATAAATAAACTATTGCATAAGGATATGAAATACAAAAAAATGCTAGCGGTCTTACTTTTTTTAAATAGATTCTTTAAACTACAGGTCTGAAATATTGAATAACTATTCAAGACACTGAAGGCAACCCATGAAAAATGAGTTTCAAGTTGAAATGAAAGTGGTCTGTATTGTCATGTAGTGTTAAATGGCTAGATCATATCTTTTTAAATTAATGCATAGCTGCATAACATTCCACTTTTGTAAAAACAAATACTTTTGTTTTCTACAACTTTATTTTTTTTGTTGAATATCATGTAACGCATTATAGTTTATTTTATACCATTTAAATAATGGACACTTTATAGAATTAAAAACAAAAAAAGAATAATACTGCATGCTGTGTTGGAGTGGCTCTGAAACAATAATGCTAATCAACTTATAATATTTTTAAAATGTAGGTAACACCTCAACCTTTTACTCTAAAGGTACACTTATGGTTCTGGTAAGAATTACAAAGAATACACAATGTAATATTCTTTTTAGGTTTATATTTTGATTCATTTATATTAACTGCAATAGGTAACTCCCTATGTAAAATTACATTGGTCTCAGTACACTACCCTGTGGAGCACTTTTGCAGTTTGTGAGATAAACGCCAAGTAAAATTAAATTTGTTTTTTCTTTTTGCATTCTAAATGTGCTTTGTGAGGCGCGTACGTAATAAATGACATTAATTAATATTTCATGGTTGTACAATAACACCTTCAATTTAGTCAAATTTACGTCTTTGAGAATTGATTGAATATCTATAATACTGTAGTAGTAGATTAAAATAATTAATGGAAATTCATTGTAAACTAATTGGTAAAAATAAAGTGAATGCCAACCAAATAAGATTAAATTTAAAATCAGAGATGAAATAAAAATGCGGGTCATTTCCTTATCAAAGTATTATCGTAGTAAACATAATCCGTCAGGTTTTTCACATTCAATTAAGAACCACTGTAATTTCTTTTGAACGATATCTCAAGATATCAAATTAAATATTTCAATCAATAAATAATCAACTAAGTAAATCAATTAGCGGGTTTAATCTTTTCTTAAAACAATTATTTTGCAAGATCATTAATCATTTTCGTCATTTTTACGGAATGGTAAATCCGATCAAATAGTCGTTTTGGATGGGTCTATACAACAAGAGTTTGAAAAAATATTTACAGAACAATTCAATACTGTTAGTATTTTTTCAAACCCATGTTTTACTTTAAAATCAATTTACCTTCAGAAGAGGCATAATGTAAACTCCTTTCAGTATTGACACACGTATTTATTTTTCCCATTTTTGTTACACACGTCAATGTCAGAGGGCGCCCTGTCAAAGGCGTGATAATTGTTCAGTGATAAGTTACCGCACTGCCACAAGCTTCCGCCTTGCCTGTTGTTGAAAAAGACAAAACAAAATGTTTTGCTGATAGAACAGAAATTGTAAACAAAGCTATTCCAGGAATTTGATAGGTATTTGGATAAAAGTGGTGCGTGGTTGCGGCTGTCCAAAAACCGCAACCACTGATAGACGTCAATTCGGCAATTTATTGATAAAGGTCTCAAAATATATTTGATTGTGCATCTGACGTTACCAAAAATTACCTAAAGTACTGCACAAATCGTGTTTGTAGCGAAACAAATGACCGTTTATGATATCTCTGTAATAGCCAGCCTTGCTTAGCGGATGGGCAATGGAAGAAAATTTATTCCATAATATAATGCTCGTAATTTCATTGAAGTTGTTCCGAAGTCGACCGTTTAGTTGTTTGTTGAGGAATACAAGTAATTACCGTTTTGAGATCAAAACAATATTGCAGTGGTTCTATAAAAGGATCGGCGACGCGAAAATGGGTAAGATTTATTTGGTAGAAATGTTATTTTATTGAAGAATCAGTAGTCACCTACTTTTTGTTATGTTGATTATTAGGTATTAGGTATGACGCGCAAAAACAAAATATATTACATCTTAGTAAGTTAAGCTCATTCATGTAAAAGTCGATAAACATCTAACTAGCCTCTGTAATAGTATCTAAAGTTTAATTAGATTGTTACCTTACCAAATATTTTAGGTATTTAAATTTCCACAAACTTACTTAAGTCATATTACTTTAACAGGGGCAAAAGCATCGAACATGCAACAGTCATCATCTAACGGCACTGATGCTGACAACTACGTGGAATCGGTCGTCTGCCACGAAAACGACATAAATGAGAATGAAATGAAAGTCTTCGATATTGGAGACGAGGGCAAAGTGCTGATCGTGAAGCAGAAAGGGGAGATCAACGCGATGGGGACGGCCTGCACCCACTACGGAGCGCCGCTGGTCTCCGGCGCGCTGGGCGACGGCAGGGTACGCTGCCCCTGGCATGGAGCCTGCTTCAACATCAAGACCGGCGATATCGAAGACTTCCCTGGATTCGACGCCATCCCCTGCTACAAAGTCACCATCACTCCCAAGGGAGAAGTCAAAGTAAGACTATTTGCTTTCTTTTTACCTTTGGATCTATTACGATGGATAGGCATTTTCGCGGTAGATATAGGAATCATATCACATTGTACGGTTTACGTTACCTGTCTTATAAAAAAAAGAAAAAGTAGGCGGTATTTTCTAAATTTAAATATTACGTAAATGCAATGGTACCATGCGTTTATCACAAGTTGTTTATCTACAATCTTACAGTTTATCCGTAATCGTTAATTTTATCTTGGCTTTTTTCTAGCCAACCTGAAACACTTTGCCTTGTTCGCCCTAATTTCATTAATTTTACCTATAGTTTAAAAATAGCTACAATTATTCGGGTTCTTTCCAAGTAACCTATTTAGGAAAAACTTGGGGCCCTATCATAAAAATGCTGCAAAAAATTCGATTTCGGGTTAAGAGAACTTTACGTACGAACCGTTCTAAGAGTAAGATAAAAACACTACCTTGAATGAAGGCGATGAAGAGTTATGATTTATGAAAGCGAGAAAATGCGTAAGAGATTTAAAATCAAATTCCCATTCATTCATCGGGCATTGTATATAGCCGATTAATTAATAAATTATAAATAATAATAATAATAATTAAATGTAAATAAATGTGGACAACATCACATACATTGTTCTGAACCCAAAGTAAGTTGCTAAAGCACTTGTGTTATGGAATTCAGATACAACGAAGGTACCACAAACACCCGGACCCGAGACAATGTAGAAATGTGAATTTTTACATTGACTCGACCGGGGATCGAACCCGGGACCTGAGAGCTAGCGACACCTTGAAACCGGTGCGTACGCCACGTCTTTAAATACATGTAAATTCCATACGAACAAGAACACTGTGTACAGGGTTATTACGAATTGGATTACAATTTATTGAAAATACAATTTAAACCTGGCGATTAAAACGTGGCCTACCTAAAGTACTTGATTGCAATATTTATTTTATTAGTAAACACTTACGTCTAAACCGATTATTAAATATGTTTGATAATAGATATCATGAATGGACTTGTTTAGCGATAACGAAGGTAAGGTGCCTATACATATACAATGATTTAGTTCGGAAAATTGCTCCATCATTCATACCTACATTACCTACCTAAACATTCAGCCGCATTTGATAAAAATCTGCTGGTTGGTCAATCATATTTACTGAGTTATTAAGATTTCTGTCAGAGATTGAATAATAAGCCGTTAGTTAAGATAAAAATTAGGTACACAACATTTAATTACATGCGTACTTAATCACTTTTATATTATCAAACATCCTATACCTACTGCATTCGTCACCAGAGAGTTATTGGAATCTCTTTTCTCGACAAAGCCACAGCAGGCGTTGGCGGTTACAGAAGCCTCTTTTGAGTCAGATAGCTTCATCATCATCATCATCCACAGCCTTTATCCTCCCACTGCTGGGCATAGGCCTCCCCTTTCTCGTGCCAATTTCTACGGTCTTGTGCTAGCCTCAGATAGCTTGCATATGTATAATAATTCTTCCCCTATTCGTGCTACTATAATATAAAGTAATAGCATTTATATTTATATCATACCTCCAATTGTTACATTATAAACTTCTTCGTTTGGTTCTTTTTTAAAAGAAGAAGACTTGTAGCATTAAGAGACGAACCTAGCCCAGTAGTCTTCCCTTTTAAGAGTATCATAATGAAGTTAACAGATCTTAGGTACTGATATGTAGCTATGTGTGTATGTAAAAAACAAGGGCCATTTTAATTATTCCGACAAAAAAGAAAATAGCGCAGCTTATTTTTTGAAATATATTTTGTGTTGTATGTTCTAAAGATCAGACACCGCGTCTACAACTCTGGCCTGTTATTGCCCCGATTCTGCTATTTTACAATGGCCGATGAATGAATGGCAATGGGATTAAATTCTAAATTATTCCTATTCTCTTAAGCATTTTGCCAATACAATTGGAAATTAATTGTATTGACCTTTAGTAAACCGTCCCGCACTGAATTTCCAATTATTGTGTAGAAAAATGTTTAAGAGAATACGAAAATTGTAATTTTAAGCCAAATTTCATTCATTCATCGGTCGTTTTAAATAGCAGAATTAGGGCCCAGCTACTAGTATGGTTATACAGATATCGCTCTTGTTCTAAGAAATGTGAAGGCTTTGACGCCCGACCCCTACTCAAGCGGAGCGTAATTAAGGTCGCATTGCATTGCTCTGCTAGCCGTCTCGGGTCTCAAAGAGTCGTGACGCGAATAACTTAACTCAGATATTTCCTTTATCATTTTAGGGCAATCTTAAATGCAATTAATGATGATAAAAAATATCGCCGATAAATAAGGCTAACAAGGCCAAATTATGTATGCCTTATTATTATCCTTAAAAAAAATGATTTGTGCGCTTATCACTAGCATCTACTTGGAGCAACGATTACGTTTCAAAGCCAGAAAAACCTATGTGCCTAACTATGATTCAATTTCATTTTCGGTTACGTTCGAAACAATTAATTATACTATCAGCTAGTAATCAAATATTATCGAATTCATTTATGATAACTATCGCATTTAACTTGTCATAAACGTAGACGGAACGTTGAGCAATGATGTAGATAAAATTAATATTTAGTCGGATCACTCTAGTAATATATCGTCATTGTAAAATTTGTACTAAACTTTATCTACGGCACGTATTTTGATAGCTTAAGCATTTTATATAACAGTTTAGATGTAAATGAAGCGGATAAATCCGATGATGTAGGTACCCGATAAATCGCACGTCCAATGCTTAAAGAAAATCTTAAATCTGACCTCTGCAATACATTTTTCTGGAAATTTAATCCACTAGAAATACTAGAATTTTTAAATGACTTAACGACGTCAATGACCAAATCCTGGAACTCGGATTAAGGGCAGAACTAGTTTCCCGATATCCGGAGCTTGTAGGCTAAGTCACTTATCTCCGCACTAACTACGACTAGAGTTATTAGATCTAAGTATTGCTACCTAATAGCCGTTAAACCGTACACTGCTACGAGCTCTTACGTTTGTCAATACTTCGGTAAAGTCTAGTTTGACCCCGTGTCCTATTGCCTGACGTACCAATGTTTTTAGATCTTATATTTATTGTATGGCTACATTTTCATAAGTAAGGGAAATGCCGGACGTAATAACACTAATCGTACCGGATTATTACTCAATCGGTACTTAGCACTACTGGTGACGCAGGCAGATATTGATTTAAGTCCAAGTCTAGAAATACATTAACAATTAATAGATTTACACGTGGTAAACGTTATTTGCCCTCCTGGTTATGTCTAAGTGAGGCATTATGAGTCATGAAAAGAATTTTGCTCGTTCTACCTACCTCCTTTCCTTTGGCGTGCCATTTTGTCGTATATCCGGTTTGCGGATTTGACCTATTTACTTGGCCTTAAAGCAAGGCAATGGGAAATAATTGTGATTTGAATAAAAAAGTTCCGCAATTTCATAAAATTAACAACTTATATTTGGTATCTCTTGGTATTACATAGTAACCCTTAGTATGCATAACTCATACCCAGGTGCTGCAGGCCATGCCTACGGTTTCTTTTATAGGTAAATCGAAATTAATCGCCACAAAAATATGTTAACCGTCAAGATAAAGATAATCATTATTAATGAATATAAATTACTTCTGTGTAGCCTTGGTCTCCTTGTACTTATGTGCATTGTGCAATATACCAAGTAGAGCATTAAATAGTTACGGTTTTTTAATCAGCTCAATCTGATTAAAAAATATTTTTGTAACAAAAAGGATTGTGATCATTTCTCAATAATGTATTTAAATGCATGCAAGACATACTCTGAATTGCGTCGCTTTTCATTGTTTCTTTCTCTAGTCGTCGCATTACCAGTTAAAAATAATATATTTATATTGACGGTTAACAAAAATATGACACAATGATTTTTTTCATAGTTGCCACCTTCATATTCCTGTATTGGTGTCGGAGGTCTCTAAAAATATTTTCCGGTCTTAATTAAACGGCAATGGTCGCTACATTCAAAATGGCTTACAATTGTAACTTCTAGAGGGCCGATAGGAGAGAGAATACTAAAAGAACAACGGGGCTCAACGGGCCACATGCGGCATACAACGCGTACCCAAATACGGATTAATAATATATCATGTTTAACAACAATCAATGTCATGATTTACCATTTATCCTTACCAATGATTGTTTACAAATATTTAAACTGTACTACGGTTAGAGTTAATTTAAATGAAACAAATAACTGGTAGGTATAAATTAATGAACCTTGTAAAGCGTGACTCATATACTTGTAAATACTGGGTAACTACGCTTACCTCATAATTGATACGACAAGTTTGACAGATATAGTTTATTTCTGCGACAGTGGTACTGTAATCCCCAAAAGGAATTAGTTTAATGGTATTTTTATAAACCGGCATTGCGCCAATAATGCCCATTACCATAATTGAATTCGAATTGCTAACCTAATTTTTTGTTTTTAGTTTGTAAAATACCATTATTATGTAAAAGGGTCATCAGTAGGACCTTCATTCCGATCAACCTGGCCTGTCCGTATTAATAAATTTAACGTAAACCTAACAACTTCAATCAAATTATAAATGAAAAGGAAAAGATTTTTGCCATACATAATGCACTAATCAAAATTGTTGCGAGTTCAAAAATTTTTTTTCGTTTCAATTAGAGAGAAAGCTGTGCAATATCTCCAGCCGCAGTGTTTTTAAATTTTGAATGGACGTGAAGCGGACATTTCCGTTACACGTTTTAATGATTCCTACAACATTTACGTCATTAAAGGATTTCCCGGTTTCCGGCCCGACAGGTTTCATGGTTAAATTTGCGCCTACGTTGCAAGTTACGTAGTAGGTAACTGGTATACAAGTAGTCGACCTTGGTTTGCCTTGACCAAGTCATAGAATTAGTTTATAACCATAGTCACTACGTTACATTTCGTTATACTGGCCAGCCACTAACCAGTCACTCAATGTCACACCCAAGGCTTAACTAATTTTAATTGGTTAAGTATAACGTAACTTTCTTGCCTACGTAGGTTCTGCCTAATTTACATATTTCTAAGTCGAAAATATCTCAAGTCTGCGTTGTTTGTTTAATTTCCTTTTTTGCTGGATTGCACACATATTATTTTCCTTAATCTTTTGTTGTTTTATAACTCGCTTACGGCTTATATCATCATTATGAGAATATAACTGTAATACATTCCAAATGCTGTGGTGGCCTTGTAAGTCCTATGAACGGATTTTGTTAATCACAAGGTTCGAAGCTATTGCAGGCAGGTATTAAAGTGCCTTTTTAAACTATATACATTTTTAAATCTTCTTTAATACCATGAACCAAAAGGTAAAGCTACCTGACTTCTACTTATTGGAGGCTTGAAACACCAACCTTTACTGAGTGACCAAACGTGGCCATGAACTCGCAATCTTTCGCTACAAGGTAATAACGCCCTTAAGACTGTTACAACAATCTACTAATATTATTTATAGTCATAGTAAAAAGGAAGAGTCTGACTAAGAATTTCACTTTTAATTTAATTTGTATTCATACGAGTTAGCTAGACAACTATCGTAGAATACCTACTGAATTTTATGTGTGGCACACTTACATAATGTAACTCGGAAGTTATATCTATCTGCAAACCAATTTACGTTTAATTCCAATTTAAGAATATTTACGAAATTAGAAATAAGTTTTAAACTTGTTTTTTGAATTTATATGGTATATTTAGTTCCAAACCTGGTTTTATATTTATTCAGGAAGTCTTTAGTAAATTGTCTGTAAATTGGCAAATTACTATAGACAACGAACACGACTTTGATCCAGTAATAAGCTAGCTATTTTTAAATTTCAGGTACGAGCAAAACTCAGCGAGTTGAAATCGAAGAAACGTATCAAGGATATCGGTATGGACACGAGGACCGATCAGACTGTGGCCGTTATCATCGGCGGTGGGCCTTCTGGCGCCACCTGTGCTGAAACACTGCGTAGCGAAGGATTTAAAGGCAGGGTCATAATGGTATGCAAAGAAAAGTACTTACCATACGATAGAGTGAAAGTGTCGAAAATCAGCAGCATTGCTGCAATTGAAAAACTAGAAGTTAGAACCGATGAATACTACCGAAACGCTAACATCGAAGTAATAAAAGGTAACGGCGCCACCAAGGTCGACGCGGCGAAAAAAATAGTGCACCTCGAGGATGGCAAGCAACTTAACTTCGACAAACTATTCATCGCGACTGGCGTCACTCCGCGTATTCCTGACATACCAGGTGTTAATTTGAAAAACATCTTTACCGTACGTGACTACGAAGATTCTGTCAATATTCTAAATGCTTTGGGAACTGAAAAAGATAAGCATGTTGTAGTACTAGGCTTAAGTTACATTGGACTCGAAAGCGCATCATCCTGCAATGAAAAGTCCAAGTCGATGACAGTTGTAGGCAAAGACAAAACACCACTGGGTATACTGTTTGGACATGAGATCGGCCGTAGCTTACAGAAATTCTATGAAGATAGAGGTGTGAAATTCGAGTTCGAAACTGTCATCTCGAAATGTAATGGTGAGAATGGCTACATTAAGTCGGTAGAGTTAACTAATGGTAAAGTGCTTCCTGCTGACATGCTTATCATGGGCATTGGAAGTGTACTCAACACCGGATTCTTGAAGGACAGTGGGTTAGCAATTGAGCCCAACGGTGCGGTTACTGTGGACAATAGGCTTGAAACAAATATTAAGGATATTTACGCTGGCGGTGACATGGCCAGTGCTCCCGTTTTCGCCGCTGGAAACAAAAACATTGCAATCAGTCATATTGGATTGGCTCAATACCACGGGCGTATAGCAGCTTTCAATATGGCCAATAAAGAAACTTTCCTTAAGTCGGTGCCTTTCTTCTGGACAGTGCTCTTCGGAAAATCTATTCGTTACGCAGGTTGCGGAAAGGCAGCCAGCACACAAATAGTAGGCGACATAGAAGAATTGAAATTCGTTATCTACTTTTTCGATGAGAACGATAAAGTAATCGCAGTCGGTTCTTGCATGAGGGATCCTGTTGTTGCTCAGTATGCTGAATTTGTCACACAAGGCAAAACGCTGTATAAGAAAGACCTTACCGAAGATCCGTTTGCGTGGACAAAAGAAATTACTAATTTTGAACAATAAAAAGTTACACATATAACCGGATGGTGCTTGTCATAATTTTCATGCTTGACTTTATTTATTCAGTTTTATTTATTCCATAAGAAATATACTTTAAAAGTAGTTATTATTAAGTAAGTTTAGTTTACTGTAGCATAATTCGGGCATGTTATCAAGTACTCTTGTTAACGCCCGGTCCATGCAATCCGCGGCATTATGTCCATAACAATTTTGTTGATATTAAACTACACCGTGAAGTATTACCAATTGTAATGATATTGTTACCACTATCGTAACTAGATGAATATATTTCAAATCTTATCCTAAATTGCTTGCATTTCGTGTCGATATTTATCAGATTAGATTACATACATACGTGTATCGCAACATTAGTGAATAATTTTAATTTCGAAATAGCAATACACTCAAAAACACCCAAGAGCCGTAAATAACTTGGCAGAGACCATGGATTTTTATTATCGATATTATTTCATTGTACCTATCTTAATAATTTGTACCATTGCATAGGCAGTAGAACATCCATTGCGTCACCTGTAAGTTTGTCGAGATTATAATAATAGAAATTAAGACAAAATTTATATAATCGTAGTTTATAGTCATAAGTGTAAAATGTATACCACATAGGTTCTTTATCTATGTCCAGAGATTACCTTTTATGAACAAACATTTATAACTTTTACACTATTAGCCTGCGAGGTAAATGTATAGGACATTTACCTGAGTTGTAATGAGCTCAAAATCTACCTTAATATTCTGGCTTGAGTTTATTTTGGGACAAAGTAACTCTATTACATAATTATACTGTGTGATATAAATAAATTATTGATATTATAGTATTTATGACAAGATATTACTTTATGATTAATGTGAATTTCGGATCCAATTTTCCGACCTATGTCAGGCCAGTTATGCCATGACACTTACATCATAGATACTGTAAAAAAAAACTTGTCAAACGTAAAAATAGTTTGAATAGAAGGTTGATATATGGACATTTTTTTACATTTAGAAAACACCAAATAGTATAATAATTGAATATAGTTTAAAAAAGTACTTCATATGTCATCATTGGCCTACCAGTAGCGGAAGACTATTTGGAATCAGTTACTGTTTTCTTTATATTGTATGTGGACTTAGTTGTGGTACTATTCTTTCAAATAAGAATATCATTCCAGACTTGCCAACCTACTTAGTGCGATCAATATAAGTTAGAACCTCTAGAATGAACTGTAAGATACCACTGTCTCTATCTAACACACCATACATGTATTAAATGCATCTCACTCTATCTTCCAGCTCTTTTAAGATTTTCCAAGTTACATTGACCATACTTACCTTAGCCATTGTAAGTACAGCAGTATTTATGGGCCATTGTTTTAATCTGTGATTTAAAGCACAATTTAGATTTTATTCATTCTGTTAAGTTTGTTACCTGTTTTTTGAGCACATAGTGCTTACCAACTACAGTGATTTTTAGAGTAATAGATCTCATGAAGTACTTAATTTATATTGATATTTATATATTTTGTTATTATTTTGGAATACAGGATTCAAGTAAATAAATGTTTGTGTATATTAGCTACTGGTGTTATACAATGTGTATATATTTATTATCTGTAAAAGTAGTCACTCATATTTAATTAATGATTATAGTAAATGTTGGGCCCAATGCTTTTGTAAACAACTTGATGTGATATTATTATTGTTGCCAGTTTTTATGTATTTTATTCAATAAAAATATTTTGAATAGTTGATTTTTTTTTTAAGAGAATGTCCTTAAAATTTTATATTAGCTTTTTATCCAGGATACTTTGGTTGAATAAATTACCTACACATTAGGTAATTAATTCAACAGTTAGTCATTAGGTAGTTAATTCAGCATATTACACAATTCAAGTGCATATCAGGTCCTAATGAGTCCTAACCAGTCATCTTTTAGTATGTGTATTTGATATAAAAAATAGTTTAGATGATTTACAAATTTTGCTCAAGTATATATTACTTTACTGTGATTGTATATCTAAGGTATATCCAGAAAAGACATTGCAATTATACTTTCTTGGAAAAAAGGGTAAACTCAACTTCATAATATTGTAACTTATATATTTAAATATCAGAGTACTATTCTAATTATATTATCTACAAGTTCACTAAAATTATATAAATGTTTAGTACAATTAATCACACATTAGTTTTAATATAATGTTGTATTGGCTGCATATGAGGTAAATATTTATTTTGAGCTTAACTACACACAATGTACAAGATTATGTGGGTAAGTAACTAATAAAGAAATACCTTTACCAATCACAGTAACAGCTGCCCTATCTGTCAGGACTATTGAAACATGAAGCAGCTCAAGGTATTTTGCATGTTTATGTTTCTCTAAGATGGAGACAGACAGGGATTGGAGAAGGGTAGCTCAAGCTCTGTGGCAAGTCATGGGAGAGGTGTTTATTCAGCAGGACTGAACAGGCTGATGATGGTGACTTTGTTTCTGTACTAACCCATAATTCCTGTTCTGAAGAACATGTATAATGTGTGATCAATCTGTACTATTATAGTAGTGGACCTAGTCATCCCATGATTCTTTGACTCTGAGGTGCTGAAGCCTTTCATACAGAGTTACATCCTTCTTAAAAAGCCTTCTTGACTTGTCCAACAATGCTTCTTTTCTTGCTTCTGGTCTTCCAAGTTCTTTAGTGTGGCCATAGCTTTCAGCCTAAAAGTAGATTATAAATATGATTTAGTTTTAACATTAGAATATTTTGTTAGTAGTGACATTGTTGAGGAAACAATAACGTAATTATGTTGTTCTAGTTTTTGTCCTGATGAATTAACACATACTAAAGTTTATAAAGATGAGATTTTGCTACAATTTATTTTTAAGTTAGCTTGCATTTTACATGATATTCAAATATGATGAAAATGCGGCAAGGCAAATTAAAATAAACAAATATCTTAATACAATTAAACACATAAAGTACTTACTTCTGAGAGGTAAGGAAATCGCAAATAAAACATATTTTGTTCTTCGATGGCGAAATCTCGCTTGATAGCACGTAAATGTTTGGGTTCCACTTTTTGAACTAGCCTATCTTTACCTCTAAACAGATGTCCATTTGGCAGTCGATTACGACGAAAAAGCACAAATGTTAACTTCATTATAATACAGAAATATTGCTTTTAATTTTATAATTTTGGGATTTCTAGGTTATTTTAATGATCGGTATGTTTTTACTTTTTATTTTGACATTGACAGCTATAAGACCATTGACATAGCCGTACTGTGTTGCCTACTTGAATCGTGTTCCTTGCTTCGTAGAAAAGTAGAACCATCTGATCCCATAAGCTGCTAAACGACTGCTAAACAAATTTAAATGACTATAAAACTTACTTAAAGGTAGTCACTTTAACATAAGTGCAGTCCACTTTCCTAATTCATATAGTATGCTTCTTTATTCTTCTGTACAAATGGTCACTTTGCAATATTATTATGTCAACAACAAATGTGTGCTGCGATAGGTGTGAATAAATAAGCAGTTTGCTGTTATCTTGCGTGACTCAAAATTCGAACGTTGCTGAGCTTAGTCAGAAGTTATTTGGTAAAATCCCATCGCTATCAGAAAATCGTTACCTTTAGCAACATACAGAGCACAGAGTAAACTTTTATAAATTCTCGGTCTCCGAATCTCGCTCTGTCTGTCTATGTCTAGTATGTCTAGTCTATAGTCAGAATGGCTGTCGATCGAGCGTAGGGGTGTCGTACTATGGTAAATAAATTGTGTTAGGATCAATTAGGTCTTAATGTAAAACATCTATTGATAAGTAAATGTTAATTTACTTAACCATGGCATCACGAGGCTGACAGTAGATTGCTTTTTTGGAGCTGCCTCCAGGATCGGTAAGTAATTTTCGTTTCTAATTGTTGGCTTTCTCGGATATTTGTATTAGTGGGCTTCCCGTTAAAAATAATTGAATGGTAATAAGCCAAACAAAAATAAGTTTAGTGTAAGTGTTTTTATTTAGTGACCATAATAATTGTTCGGATAGACTCCATGATACTACGAGACTCGTTTCATTTTGGTACCCTTTCACTTTATTGTGTACATTATTTTCGTGCTCTACTTATTTCGAACTCGCTTCATTATTATCTCCCCTTTACTTAAATAAGGATACTTGTATTTGCCCGAAACTAATTTGTTTGTGTGTGTCTGTCAATTCCTTATTTTGCATAATATTTGTATTGTGTGAGATGGTATACAATTAGTGTTATTGTCATTTAAAAATGACCTACATTGAATTACTTGTGTACAACTTGCATAAGTGCACAAGTTGCCAACTTGGTAAACACCAAGTATTATAATATGTTTAGCATTACTCAAAGTTTGAAGTGCTTCTGGGAATTGACCCATTTATTTTGTTCAGATATATTCACTATCCTTATGATAAATTATAATGTTCAGTTTATTTTTATAGTTGAAGACTATAAAAATAAACTGCATTTAAACAACATTAGAGGTGATTTGTAATTAATATAATGTTTATCTTATTGTTTTACCTAAAATTGGTGCAAAGCTTTTTTTTTAATTTCTACATAAATTAAGCTTCTGATTCTGATAAATACTGATTTCAATTTGAATTTAATAAACAAAAAAAAATTACTTAAGTTAATCACAAACATTAAATTTACAAAATAAATTTCATTGACCTTAGGAGATAATTTATAATCTTTTTTATAAGAAGTGCAGTTATTTTATAACTTTATCAACATTAGACAAATCCAATAAGTATTACTAAAAACAGTAAATTACTTTGTTTGATTAAAATCTAGGTGGAATGGTATTCAATGTGTATATCATTTTTTTATGTACCCATTATTGGATTTTGTTTTTTTTTTCTCATTCAAATAAGAAATAGAAAGGTAAAGGAAAAATATTTATAGCAATTATATATAGCAAATATAGCAGACTACAAGTGGTTTCCTGTGTGATAATTCAATTGTGTGTTATCAGTGGGAGGGACAAAAATGGCAATATCTTTTTTCTTCACAAAACTAGTTGTACTGTCCGTCTTTATAAATTTATGAAGTTCTGAAACATAACTGTAAATTTTAATTGGGAAGTTGTTATTTGTTATAGCTTTATATTAAATATTTTCATATTCAGAATACAGTTTCAAAGTTATACTATAGAATCCAATTCAACTCGACAGTTATAAGAGACCTATAGCTATTTCTAACTGTATTGGTTTGGTATAATTATTGTCTGCTGAATGCACTATAAAATATTTCCTCATATTCAAATGTAAAACAAAAAAAAAACCAGTTCCATACTTAAATAAATATGATGTCATATTTCTGTTTACTTCAGAATACTACATGAGTGAATTATGATGGCTTTAACTTGACTGATGACACCACCAGAAGGAACAGCATACTTGGTACTAAACTTCATAATATTTATTTCAGTTTGTGTGGGCACAGTACTGTAGCATAGGGCAATGCCCCCTTCCTTATCCTTAATCACTTCTATTTGCCACGTAACAGTGTGAGAGTAGGAGAACTATTGACCCATTTCTAACTTGATATATTGATAAAACCTTTTTGTAATTGAATAGTTCTGCTTCATAAATTATGTGGAATTATTATTGTAAACTCACATTACTAGCTGAAACAGTAACCAGTTGTTTTAAGTTAATTGAAACTGACTCTATTGCTCAGGTTGCTATATTATGTTCTCTAATATTTCGAGTGTGTAGTAACAACTGAAGTAACACTGAAGTGTATTATTCCATAGCATCTAAGGTAAATGATTATTTAATTACTTAACCACAGTTATTGGAGGTCTAGTGATTTAAAGTTAAAGCGCACATGCAATCCTATATGATAACAAAGTATAATAATTTTCCATATAGTCTTTAAAATATGTATTGTATTTGCTAATTTATATTATATATTATTGATAATAATAAATTATGATCATAAAACAATTGGTTTCAGATACATTATGATTCAATATCGTAGGTAGTTCTTTTATTAATTTAATTGGATGTTTGCATCCGCGTCTTCACTTACGGTAATTCTCCCACAAATGTTTGAATATCTTATTATTATACAACGGAGATCACGTTCCACTGCCTTGTTATGAGATAAATTGCAGATTGTTGTTGTAGTATTCAAATATCAGTCTTCGTTAAATATCTACCATCGCCAATCTAACGCTCTTACGTATAAAGATGATTGCAGATGCATTCACGACAGTGCGAATATAAATTTCGGGAGAAAAATACGTATTTCTAAAAATTATGAAGACCGTTTACGAGGAATTGTTATAATGGAAGTCAGTGATATTCTATGAATGTGTAATTTGCGTATGTTTTTTTCTGTAAGTTATTTTTTTATTGTTTATAAGAGTGCTTTGTTATACAAGTATTTTCTATTGTTATAGAGCCTCAAGACGTAATCCTTACATAGTTCTGCCACCACATTTGAGCCGTTGATTTGAGTGGCACACAGAAGATGGCGCAGGTCGGAGCTAACATGGAATATCAAGAGTACAAGTGGGCCTACTCAATCATGGACTCCTCCAAGTAAGGCACATTTTGTTTATTTATATCACCGTGCTGTGTTTATTTATCGTCAGTCGTTGGTTGTCCTTTCAATACCTATGTATGTCATCAAACTGAATTTGATTAGTACCGTGATCGCCTTGTACTTTGATACACTGTAGCCATGTTAAGGATGCTAGCTAGATACAATAATAAACTAATGTTGTAGTGGGAGTTATGTCACAATGTGTGTAAGCAATAGAAATACCTTAGACGAAAGACGCGGCGTGTGATAGTAGATAATGTTTGATAATAACTTGCAAATACTATATTACAAGACCAATTATTAATATCTAAACCTTTGTGGAGGACAAATGAATTACTTTTTAATATAAACATAGTCGACCCGAACCGGAATACTGAAACCAATTTAATTTGCAACGAAAGTATCGCAAAAACATCAATGACAAGTTCGTTGCGTAAAGTTTTCTTTTTTTTTGCGCAACCGGCCATTATCGAAGTAATTATTATAGCGGTTCGTGGCTTTGTTTATATTTCGTTATTCTACCTGTGCGTTAGTCAGTTCTCATGGTCATTTTGAAAATTATAACTCCGATGGGTAATGATTATTCCACCTATTGATTTGTTTCAACACATGAGGTAAACCGATTGTTTTACCTCATATATCTGTTATTTGATTTCAATTTTAATCGTAAAGTTTATTTAATGTTGCTTCGTTACAACATATTTCTCTAGATAAGATCTTAGCTTTTGATTGCCTATTGCTTCAGAACCAAAAATAACTCGCAACGCCCTTAGTACGACTTACGTAGTGCATGTCGTTAATTGAAGGGGTCCTGCTACAGATATTACATTTCATTAGGGAGATGCCCTGCGCCGCTGGAAAGCGCTTCATTTAATTAAACTCGGGTCGATAGGTCACTTCGTGGTCTCGCTACATCTTTCTAACGACTTTTTTCTACAACTTAAATCACTTATTCAGTTAAAGCAAATGGTTTGTTTATATTTCGCGACTTTGTGTATATGGCTGATGGTTTGTGTTATCAGCTGAACCAATAAAACCGTTATTATGTAACTGTTATTCACCGGGCATTACCACCGTGACCTCTGTGACCCCCCGATCACCTGTTGATTATATTTACATTTGTATATGTAAAATTATAATTATGCATGAAATGAAGAAACTAAACGTTTTTATGTAAAGTATCGTTTTAGCCGAGCGTTGCCATCCATTTAAGCGCAAATCCTGTTGCAATGGCGATGACTTCCATTTGACGTTCTACTTCCCTTCATATAAATTAAAGTGAGATCCACTTCCTAGAAAACATAAAACTTCTAAACTCACACAGTCAAGGTCCTAATGTACTTTATTGCCGAGTCAAGGATGCGCTGAGCGGATTGTTTACGAGATGCAGAACCCGAAATCGTATGCAATAAGTTCACGATAATTAGAAGTATGAACTGAAATTATAACGGCTTTTCGTTAATCTAATAGGCAGTACGAACAATTTTCATTTACAAAAAAGAATAACGTCATGAAATGGTCCTCTCTGTAATGAATACAATCAACACATGTACCGTTATTGTTTACAATGGTAAATATTATTATGTTTCTAGGGTATCGGCGTGTCTGATCTCGATGCTGCTGATCGTGTACGGTAGCTTTCGCTCGCTGAACATGGAGCGGGAGGCGCGCGAGCGGGCGGAGCGCGAGCGGGAGGCCACGCTGCTCGGCGGGAAACCTTCCACCAGCTCCAACTCGAACTCAAGTAAGTTGGTGGTTGGTGACGAGACGGAATCATGCGCCAATGATCAGACTAGGGGCCGTAGTACGAAATGTTCGGGTCGTTTAACCGTTGCGAAAACAGTTCTGTATAATAATAACTAATATATTTGTATAGTTAGTTAACTGCGTTTCGTCATGCTTCTGATGATACAACTAGCACTGGTATATTTGAAGTGTTATGGCCACCAAAGGTCGAAAGAGTCAAGAATGCATGTTATATCTATCTGTATCTGTCTTCGTTCGCCAATTGAACAAAAAATGGAGCAGTATGGCAGATATTTAGTTGAATCGTAAAACAAAGGACAAGTTCGTCTTTTTGTGTTCTAATTGTAGATCATTTTTTGTTGTTGCTCGTGCAATACCAGTTATGTAATGCCGCGACCAGTGTACCTACATTATGGGCGAACTATCTTGCTTGCAAGAATACGACCAAATACGGCGTGAGACTGAGATATCCACGTCGGCGCCGATACGCCGCATAAATCATCCATATAGAATGCATTTCATAATATTGATAACCATACATAAACGATTCACTTGGAACTTAATAGCCCTTTAGATAACATAGGTCAGTTTATTGGGTAACTGATTCAACGTGTGCGTCTTGCGCATACCATTCAACTAAGTTTTATTATGTCAGTAGAACTCGGTAGAACAAATGTTGTTTGTATCGAATCGCATCATGTGTATGGCTTAAGTAAGAGGGCTTTTGTTTGTTGCGCCCATGAATAGGTAATGAGAAAGCAAATAATTGTTGTCACTGGCGATCGATTATTCTCGTTCAGGGCCCTGAAGTCGAAACCAAAAGTTGATTAACATCACCACAGCTGAGTTGAAGTTGTGTTAAGTTCCTTATTTAGGGACACTGCTGGATAAGTGAACTTAACTTGACCCACCTAAACCCACTAATTACGAGAAGATTGGCCAGTCATAAAGTATCCTTATTAATATCACTATGTCAATAGCCTTATCATTATGGAAGACATTTTCTGAAATAGTCTTCAGAGTTATATTAGTGTGAAATTGTTTATATTGAGTACTAAGCGATAATAGTTTACATAAATTAATCTCACGTGCAAAATTCTCAGACAGAACAATTCTTCTCTCTAGGTCATACACTTATTGTCACATTATGTTTGTATAGGTTGCACTCGCAACAATGCAGAAAGTCGTCATGTCATCTAGACTGTTGGTTACTTTGTCACATGTTATAATATAGTATGATGCTCATCATAATGTACCTACGTAACGCCGGCTTTGGATTCAGTTTTGGTTTCAAATTTTCCTGTTTGTCTAAGAATATCCTATCGTCTAAAACCACCAGCTAGTTTCTCCTGATTTCCCACGGGTTGCAATAAATGTTAAATTGATTACGTTATATCCTAAATTAATTGAGGAGAATGAAAGAATCTAATGTATTACGGATAGTGCTTGCCCAAATTACATAAATTATTATTTTAATCAAATAAATATTTATCAAACCACATTGGGGTGACATTTTCTACACAGAAAAAACCCCGAAAATTTAAAAGATAAAAAAAAAAAACAAACCTTTTATTTGCCATTATGCAATGTAAGGGGGGTAGATAGGTGTTCAAACATATTCTGCCTCAATTCATGCAATATTTAACTAAATATTTTTGCTTTCAGCAAAAGCTCTTACAAATATTTTGATTTAAATTATGTAACCCTTTCTACTAGTATTTCGTATTATCTAATTCTATTGCCATTGGTGTTACACGGTTTTTAATCGGCAACACGACCTTTGTTCTCGAATTATTATAAATTAAAATCGATTTTCATATGTCAGAGGAATCTCACATCGTTATCGTTACAAGGTTGACGTCCGACGCCGCGCAGCGCTTTGTTATAGACAAGCAGTTACCTCATCGATGCTCATTGTTTGAAAAACAACTTGTTATAGTTATAACTTATTCCATTTTCGCGCCAGACTTAATATATTATATATACAGAACTGTCGTTGCACGTTAAACAAAAGCCAGTTATGTACTGCCCAAATACAGCATGACTCGACAAGGCTAATTATCGACTCCGTCACTACAATGTCAGTTGTTCTGCCGGATAAATCTTCAACTTAGAGTTGCCCTTCATTATTCAATTCAAGAAAAAATATCATTCGGAAAGCTGGAACTTTAATTTGCATTTCATTATGAGGAGGAGTGTCTGAAAAGCTTTCAAAATACATAAACTTCATATAGATTATCTTATTATCCTTAGTATAAGGCAAAAGTCCTGGCTCTAAAAGTTTTTGCTAGCACTAATGTATCTCAATGAAATGTCAGCAAGCACTGAGGAGCCCATTAGAGCTGACGCCTGCCCAGGCCGGGGGATTTTTCGAAAGGGTAGTCGGGCTTTGGTACAAAAAAATCAGAGGAAGAGACGTGGGTGGGTTTTAGTCAGCAGAAGTCTGACATTCCCTACCGCTCTATCCAAAGCATAAGAAGTCCTTTGATGGTTTCTCATAAGAAAAAAAGTGTGTGCATGTATGATTTCGAGTCCCTTTATGTATGTGTATGTTTTGCTAGTTCGTATTCGACCAGACACACTTCGTCCATTTAAGGTGTGAAGTGTTGTTTTCAGACGTGCAGACGTTGAACACGATGCAGGCGCTGTGCTTCCCTCTCGGCTCGTCCGTCGCTCTGCTCGTCATGTTCTTCTTCTTCGACTCCATGCAGACCCTCGTCGCGATATGCACTGCAAGTAAGGCACCACTCTTGTTTACTATGCTCCTTATTTGGTTATCTGTTAATTACTGATGTCCTATAAATAAATAAAAAATAGCAGCTTGTGAGGAATCGCTTTCCTACCATAATCATATTTTCAAATAATAATTTTGTTGTTGTGGGGAAAAGACGTAAGATGCCCCAAGTGCTTTCATGATTTTTGATATAATTTAGTCTTCAAATCTGTCTTTGGGTCTGGTTGTTCGAGAACTGTTACTAAGGTCGTAAAAAAATTCTGTGAGCTTATAGACTATTCGAAACTACCAGAGATTTGCGTGTGTTTAACGTGTTGTCCCGTGTGCAGTAATAGCGTGCGCGGCGCTGGCGTTCCTGCTGACGCCGCTGTGCCAGTACGTGGCGGGCGGCGCGGGCGCGCGCGGCGCCGTGTGCGGCCGCTACTCGGCGCCCGAGCTGGCCGCCGCGCTGCTCGCCGCCGCCATCGTCGCCGTCTGGGTGCTCACCGGACACTGGCTGCTCATGGACGGTACGCATATATCCCCCGAAAACACATACATGATGAAACGTCATATTGGTCTACTATTATGTTCCATAGAAAAAAAGGATTCAACTACATTCTTCTACCAAGTTTCGATTGTTAGTAACGCGGCTTTTAAAGTACTAAACTTTCAAAAAAATAATCTTAGTGTTATATATTAATATTTATTTAGCATACAAATTGTGTCGGAAGCCCGCAGGCCCGCCCGCTACAAATCAAAAATGACACCACGGGAAGATAAAATCGGGATCAAAACTCCTCCTATGTGTTACTCCTGATTATAAACTATCTGTGTATCAAGTTTCTTCTAAATTTGGTCAATAGCTTGAAAGAGCAACAAACATCCATACATCCTCAAATACAATTTTTCGCGTTTATGATATTAGTAAGATTTTGTCTTCCGTAAGCATTATCTTCTATAAGAAATATTACATAAAACAACCTTACTAATTGGTACTTGTGTTCAGCGATGGGCATGGGCCTGTGCGTGACCTTCATCGCGCTGATCCGGCTGCCGTCGCTGAAGGTGTCGACGCTGCTGCTCACCGGCCTGCTGCTCTATGACGTGTTCTGGGTCTTCTTCTCCTCATACATATTTACCACCAACGTCATGGTCAAAGTTGCTACCAGGTATAATATGAATTTTAGGCTTCAGTATTTTATTTAAAACAATAAGTTTGAATAACTCCTGCAAGTTGTAAATATCGACACTAAATTTGTTTATGTAAGGAGGGAAGGAAAGCGTCTGACTTGCAGAGGCTCAACCTGATAATACAGGAATTAAAAAAAATAAAAGCATCTCTTGCAGTAAGGGATTTAATCCTTCGTTAAAGTTCGCAAGTCTCGACGGGTTTCACAAACATACAAATCACAAACGGACATAACAACACACGTTACTTTTATGTAGTAATTTATGTTAATTATTTTGTCTGTATGTCGTATAATGTGTTTGTTGTTATCGTGCAGGCCCGCGGAGAACCCCATGAACGTGGTAGCGCGGCGGCTGCAGCTGGGCGGCGCCATGCGGGACGCGCCCAAGCTGTCGCTGCCCGCCAAGCTCGTGTTCCCCTCCATGCACCATCAGGGACACTTCTCCATGCTTGGTTAGTTACACAACTTTATAACTTCCGGCTTGTCTTCTAACTGTACGTTAAACTAATAGCTAGCTTACTAAAACTACACATATCATGTTGCTTGTAATTTATTTATTTATCATGATCTTTTTTCGACTGATATTTGTGATACGCTTGGTTAATTATATTCTTATATTTTTTTATAATTCATATTCCAGGTCTCGGTGACATAGTGATGCCTGGTCTCTTGCTATGTTTTGTCCTGCGTTACGATGCATATAAGAAAGCCACCTTAGTATGCCAAATGGGGCAAGTTCCTGGACCTAGATCGATGGTATGTTTTACTTCCTAATTCCATTAAACTATTATTTAAAATAGAAAAAAATTTTAATAACATACTTCGCTCAGTGTTCTTAATATAGTACAAAATCATGGCTTGATATAGGTACAAGAAAATTGTATCGTCTAAATCACGCTTAATTGTAATGGTGTTGTGTGCAGGGCTCTCGGCTGACGTACTTCCACTGCTCGCTGCTGGGCTACTTCCTGGGCCTGCTGACGGCCACGGTGTCGGCCGAGGTGTTCAAGGCGGCGCAGCCCGCACTGCTCTACCTCGTGCCCTTCACGCTGCTGCCGCTACTCACCATGGCTTATGTTAAAGTATGTATTCTATATCACTTAGTAATATTTTTTACCCTTGCAGAATAATAGTAAATTGTTGACATTTATATGGTTAATATCCAGTTATATCTAGTCCCGTGTGGTCTGGATAGACAATGAAGTCCATTTTATCTCCTCAGGCGTAGTATATTTTACTAGACGGAGGCCAGCGGCCAGTTTGTATCTGGTAATTTGACAAGTACTAATGTCTGTGTCTTGTTATCGCAGGGAGATCTCAGAAGAATGTGGAGCGAGCCGTTCATAGCGCCGCCGACGGGCAAGTCGGGCGCGGACTTCGACGTGTGACTGGCGAGCCCCGCGCCCGCCGCGCCCGCGGCCTACTGCGGCAGCTCCGCCCGCCCTGTACAGTTAGCTGCCACCTACCCTCATCTACTTCCCTACTGTTACTAGTACTCCTTCGTAACGTCGATAGCAAGTTGCACTATAAGTTATATTTGCTATGTAACTAACTGTACATGCACCACAGGGCCACATCCTCCCGTGCGTTGATGTGTTTATTAATATAGTTATAAAGACATAAGTTGTAATTTTTAGATTAGTTGATACGCTTTTGTTTCGTTAATATATTAGATGGAGAGTTACGACACAGGGTAACTTGATGTCTGGGAGTTAACTGTGAAGTGATCAGGACCAGTGCAAGAGATTTTGATAAATTTCGGATATAATAATACTATGACATTAAATACAAACGGTATTTCGAAAATACTCAGTCATAGCATTTGATCTTTTTTATATCTTGATTTTGTTTTTATATAACTTTATATACACTCTGTCAAAATAATATGACCCTTTGGATTGGTAGAAAGAACTGTGATTGGGTGATGGCAACAAAGCAATGCATCCATTTGACTACTGTAAGGTGTTACTCACAGAGCCTTATTTTACAGCAAACATTATTTATTAGTAACAGAACAATACTGAACACATATTTGCACTAGTGTTGAATCCAGGGGTTATATTACAATGCCTAATCAGTAATAATTTACTACTTTTTGTATTGAGCTGAATGAACAGAATCATGTGGTTTTATCCATTGCTGGTAAGCATAAGTATCAAGATATTTGAATGAATCTCATTTTTTTTAAATACGTATTCAATTTGCTGTATGTTTCTCATGGAATCCAGATCAAATAAATTTAATGTATGGCATGTTTGGGACCTACTCTTGACATTATATTTCTTTGGTTGAGAGTGGTAATCATTTGTTTCAACGATCAAACTTTGTTGTCACTGCCTTAGACTGATGTTTTCAATGAAGATTTCTTCTATATGTTGAATGGAGTATTATAGACAAATGTTAGACTAAAATATTAGAGTTTAAGCTACTAACTATTGTTGTTATTATTATAACAACTGTATTGTTGTTGTAAATTATTTGATTGAATTTAAATGAAGATGTTAAGACATTACATCGTAAGTGGTATACTTGGTATGTGTGATTTAATTTTTATAGCGTTTTATAACATTTTAATTTTTGGATTTATTTTTAATAAATTTATTTTGTACTATGAAGTTATCATTGATAAGTTTACAGTGTGCGAGCTAAATCTTATTAACATGGAGCAGTATTCCAACACAAGTGATGTAATATAATTATTGAGGCTTAATTTTGTAAAATAACTTTCAAAGTCACTTCAAATTTTGCTGATATTGATGTCACATAGATAATAATTTCTTTGAAAATGAATTGCTTTGTGTTTCAATCTCAAGTGTAACCAAATAGTTTTGGTGTATTTTATAGATATTTATATAAATAGTCACTGAAGTTTTCTCACTGATGTACATAAAAACTAAATGAAATTAATATTAAGATTGATGTTCCATTATTTGCATCACTGTTTCATCTCATCATTGATCTTGAGACTACTAATGTAAATATTCAATGCCCACACACAATTCATTACCTGCCAAAACTTGGAAAATTGCATTTAATATTTTTATATGTATCTGTGGAAGTATAATATTGCTATAAATACCTAATAAAAATATTATATGTAAGCATTTTTGAATTTCATTTCTGTTTCCCTAGGAAAACGGAGAGGTTGTTTTGATCTGAGCAGCAGCATTTCTTGTTTAAAACAAATTTAATTAATAAACAACTGGTATTAATTTAGAAATATGCTTAAACAGTGAAACATCTTACCTGTTGTGAATATGAACTTGCTAAAATATGGTGAATACCTATGACATGACGCTTATGCTATCTTTTAAAAGGTGAGTATTACATTATAATAGAAAAACAGCAAATTAATTATCTTGTTCATACACAATAGAACTGCATTTAAACATTTGGAAGAATATGGTTAACAGACATTATGTGAAGTATATTAAGACAGTGTAAGTCTAGATTGCATAAGAGGTGGAAAAGTTTGCAAAATTAACCATCATCATCATCATCAGCCTATATTCGTCAAATGCTGGACTTGGGCCTTCCCAATAACAGGCCATCAAGATCAATTAATAATATTAACATTAACCAATATCTCTACATATACAATGACAATATTGAAAGGTAAACATACTGGCAGGAGCCGGATAAGTTGGTTTGAGCAATTAAAGTCAGAAATACAAATATCTCATTTATTGGCCTCAACCTGTTTGTTAGTGTCTCTTTTCTCAATAAACCTCAACTGTTTCTTCCTCATACGTTTTAGTTTGGCGGTATTTGTGATTACTTGGACGACCTCGGCTTTACGTTTGTTCTCCTCAGTACGTTTTATGTTTTCCCGCCTCCTTTCTTTGCGCTCTAATTCTTTTTGCTTAATTTCTTCTAACATCTGTTTAGATAGCTCTCTTGTTTTTTTCATTTCTATTCGAAGCGCTGTTTTCTTTTCGAAGTTATTTCTCAGTCCTTTAGTTTTGTTGATAGTTGAAAACCTGAAAAATTATCAAATTAGTCACGATATAAACATAGTGTAAGTATAACAAACAGAAATTGATGAATTAATGAATGGACTTTACTTTTCCTTTTTGGACTTCCAAAATCTTCCAGATTTCGGAATGCCTCTGATAGGTTGCGGTAAAACTTTTGAGGTTGAGTTTTCTTCATCATTTTGCTCACCCTTGTCTTCTTGTTTTTTAACTATGTTAGCAACGATATCTAGAACCTTATTATTTGTTTCTTCACTATCCATGTTTATAACATAAGTATCTTATAACAATGAAAAAATATAGATTAATGTAACCAGCACTGCACACAGTAACGTCACAACAAATTATAGCACGTGTGTAGTTGCCTTCTGTCAAAGTAAGGTACACAAAGCCACAGATGTTTAATAATGCAAATACCAATTTTATCATTTACCAATTTTAAATCATAATTGTTTTATTAAACTATTGCTGTAGTTATTTTGTATTTAATTTAGTCGTTTTTTTTTTATTAATTGATCAATTACTGAGCCAATCACATGGACTTAGCCAATCACCAAATTCTCGTCAGATCGGCTAGTTGTCAATGTCAGTTGAACTTGATTTGATTCCTTCCAAATGTCAATTTGGTGATATCAACTGTGGAAGTCGCGCCGAGACACTCGCGCAGGACGTCCGGTTTGTGTTTGTTGATTAACACATGTGGAGTTTCTTTTTCTAAGCTTTTGGGCAGTAGAATTTCGTTTTTCCGATTTTATTTTGGGTGTGTTTTACTTATCTGTGTGTGTCCTTTGTGTTTTGTGTTTGTGAGCGTCAAATTTACCGGTAAGTACACGGTACTACCTTGTTTTATGCGGCAGCCGCCGCGCGATCATGGACGCTGACGACCGGCCTCCGGGCCGCCCGCCAGATCCCAATGATCAACCCCCACATGAAACCAACCCCCAACCCGACCCCAATCCCCAATCACGAGAATTGTTTGAGTATACTCCCGTGGTAACAGCTCCCTTGGCGTCTTTTGAGGCTATGGAGACTCAAACTTCCCTACCGAAGCGCAAAAGACCGATAGATGATAAAGGAAAGGACCAGTGTAACGACGACACCATAACGCCTTCGTCAAAACGCGACAGGATCTCTGCACCATCCCTTATAGCTAGGTCTAAATACACAGACACTGACGTTGCCCCATACATTGTATTCGTGTCGTATGCGGACGTAGACCCTAAGGCGGGTTCGACCATGCACCCAGTGAGGTTTGGACAGTTGCTGTTGAAAAATAAGGTTAAAAACATTACTGAAGACGGAATTAAAAAAATAGGTAGAAACCGTATCTCAGTAGAGTTCAAAGCCCCCAAGGACGCTAATGCCTTCCTAGAAAGCTCTTTCTTGAAGGACAAAGGATACTCCATGCTGATCCCTACTTTTAATATAACACGTATGGGTGTAGTAAAAGGTGTTCCAGCAGACTGGTCTGACTTAGAATGCTCAGACAATTTAAAATCGCCTTCAGGCAGTGGTCAGATTCTAAAAATTAGACGGCTGAATAGGAAAGTTACCAATGATGGCAAATCGGAATGGCTGCCCACTTCTTCAGTGGTCATAACTTTTGACGGTAGGGTTCTCCCTGAACGTGTTTTTTGCTGTCATAACTCCCTCCTTGTAGAGCTATACAACTATCCCACCATTCAATGCTTTGGATGTTGTAGGTTTGGGCACACCAAGACCCAATGTAGGTCTAAGCCACGGTGCTTCCGCTGTGGTGGAGATCACTTTGGGGAAGGGTGTACATCAGAGGAGCCTATTTGCATATTTTGCGAAGGGTCCCATCTGGCCACCAGCCGGCAATGTCCAGAGCACCAAAGGCAGAGGAACATAAAAACCTGCATGTCTCAAAAAAATCTGTCCTACTCTGAGGCAGCAAAGTTATTCCCCCCGGCCCGAAAGTCCTTTGCTGATGTGGTAGCATCAGCTCCCTCCGCCCCACACTCTCTCCACCCATCCCAAGCAGCTCGTCCTTTCCACCCTCGCCAACCTACCACCACATCATACAGGAAAACTGTATTCCTTCCGCCGAAATCCCATGCCCCTCTTTCCCCGGGCTACGACCGACAGGCTCACCAAAACATCCTAAACAGTTTTACCCTTCCCCAACCCGCCAACGGTTGTGGACTTCCTAACAACCTTACCCCTCCCGAAAACGTTTCTGCTGTCGAGCAAATAGTGATGTTGCTCACAACTATTCTTTCTTCCTATCCCTTACCAGACCACGTTGCCAAAAACATTGTAAACCTCTTCTCCCACCGTCACATTCCATCTCCTCCAGTGGAACGCCAGGAGTGTCCTCCCGAAAAGACATGAGGTCACTCACCTAATAAACTTGTATAATCCTGCAATCTTTGCAATTGCAGAGACGTGGCTAACCCCACGTCTCCATTTTAATATCCCCAGGTATAGCGTGCTCCGTGATGACCGTCCTGATGGTTATGGCGGAGCCGCTATACTTGTGAATAATTCCCTCTCCTTCTCCCCTCTTTCTCTTCCTCCCCATGGCGATGAAGTTAGTGTCGTGGGTGTAAACCTACTCGGCATTAATTTTATTTCTATATATATCCCCTCCCCTAATCCCACATGTTTCCAATATATTAAAAATATTTGTTCCGTCCAAACCCCTACCATAATCCTGGGTGATTTTAACTGTCACCACCTCCTCTGGGGATCCGACTACTGTGATGGCCCGGGGTTGGACCTTGTCGATTTAATCGATGAGATCGGGCTCTGTGTCGTCAACGGTGGGTTGGAAACCCGCCTTCCCAGACCTGGCCAAAATAGAAGTTGCGTGGACCTCGCTATCTGCTCGAACAGCCTGACGGGTCAATTGGATTGGCACCGTATTAACCACACCCATGGTAGTGATCACTACCCCATCCGCACCACCCTTATTAATAGATCACTACCCAGTCGAGACAATCCTCCCCTCCTAAGATTCAAGCTTCCAGGTGCTAACTGGGACTTGTATTCCCGATACCTAGATTCCCTAGTCCTTTCTATGCCGGAAGTTACTCCAGACAATCTCGACGCCTGTATAGAGCAATTTTCTGGTGCTATCTCGTTGGCTGCCGAACGTAGCATCCCGCTTAAGAACTCGGCTTCTGGGAAGCTTTCATCTCCGCCTTGGTGGGACCGTGAGTGTTCAGCCATGGTTAAAGCCCGGAAGGAAGCCGAGTCCAGATACGTCGGGTCTATGACGGTGACCAACCTGATGGAATATAAACGGATCCTTGCTAGATCCAGGCGCCTCTTCAAAAAGAAGAAATACGAGGGTTGGAAGAATTTCTGCGCTTCCTTGTCTCCTTCATCCCCATCCTCAGTCATTTGGAAAAAGTTTAAGGGATACAGCCGAGGCTGTTCATCCCAAAGTCCTTCCATAATTCCTCTTGACCTCGCGACCCCCTTCCTCTGTAAGCTAGCCCCTCCCTATGTTCCTCTTAACGAGGAATGTCCTTCGGCCCTCGTCCCTTCCTCCATCTCCTATGACCCCTTGGACCTGCCATTTTCGTTACGTGAGTTAGAGTCAGTGCTCAACCACGTCCGTGACTCGGCCCCGGGGATTGATGGCTTTCCCTATTCCTTTTACAAGAGGTCTGGTGATCGTTGTCGCCAGTACCTCCTATCCCTAATCAACTCCTGTTTCACACTCTCCCATATCCCAGAAAGCTGGAAAACCCAGCTAATCATCCCGATCCTAAAGCCAGGAAAAACCCCCGACAATATTAATAATTTCCGTCCGATTGCTCTCTCACCCGTCATTGGTAAAATCCTAGAACATCTTATTAAAAATCGATTGGAGTGGTTTGTGGAGAACCGCAATCTTTTAGCAGAGTCACAATTTGGTTTCCGAAAAGGTGTCAGCACCATGGATGACATTGGCGTCCTTGTCACGGATACGCGTATCGCTTTTTCAAAAAACGAGTCCGTTTTAGCGGTCTTCCTTGACATTTCAGCTGCATATGACAATGTTCTTCTTTCCGTGCTCATTAGTAAATTACGACAGATGAGCATCCCGGCTAAGATGCGACACTGCATCTGTAACTTATTTTCCGAACGCTACGTCAAGCTTTACATCCCTGGTGTAGATTCTGAATCTAGAACCCTTTGGAAAGGTCTCCCTCAAGGTTCGGTCCTTAGCCCCCTACTTTACAGTATATACACCTCTGACCTCCATAGATCCCTCAACAGTGACTGTCGGATCTTGCAGTATGCGGACGATCTCTGTCTTTATCTGCCGAAGGCATCGATTGATCAGGCTTCGGCGTCCATGCAAGTATCTCTCGACTCCCTAAACCACTGGCTAGTTTCTCACGGTCTCACTTTGTCTGCCTCTAAGAGCTCCGCAGTTATCTTTACTCGGAAAAGAGTTATTCCGGATGTTCACCTGGAAATTGAAGGCTCCCCTATTAACTTAGTGGGTCGCGTGAAATTCCTGGGTGTCATCCTGGACTCAAAATTATCTGGTGTCTCCCATATTGGCTATGTCGTTGACAAAGGTGAGAAGAAGCTAAATTTGTTGCGTGCTCTCGCAGGCGTTTGGTGGGGTGCTCATCCGTTCACATTAAAACTCATTTACAATGCCACAATAAGGAGTCTGTTGGATTATGCTAGCTTTTGGATGGAGCCGTGCAGCAAAGTTGCACTGGCTAGGTTAGACATCGTCCAGTCCAAATCCCTCCGCATTGTATTGGGTTGTATGAGATCTACACCGATTAACGCGCTGCAGGTTGAGAGTGGCGACCCTCCCCTTCTCCTTCGCAGGCAATACCTTGCTGACAAATTTATGTATAAGGTCTTCTTTAATTCTAACCACAAGTTATTGCCGCGACTATCCACCTTGGATATCTTGTTTAGACAAAGTCCATATTGGAAACATAAAGTCCCCCCTTTAGTATTAAACTCATTTCGTAAATTAAGTATGGTCGGAGAGTCTGCCCCGATTCGCCAGTGTTGTAAATTACCCGTCTTTGCCTCCCCATACAACGTCGTACATTTTGTCCCCAATTTCATCCCCAGTATTGGTCTCAATAAAGAGACTGTTCAGGCGAATCAGTACTTTTCCCAGTTTGTAAATGATAAGTGGCCGGAGCATTTTCGATTCTTTACAGACGCATCTAAATTTAGCCCAGACGGCAAAACTGGGGTTGCCGTCTACATTTCGAACCAACAAACTTTTCTCCAATTCCAATGCCCTCCAGAGACATCAGTGTTCACTGGAGAGTGTATTGGCATCCTAGAGGCATGTTCATACATCTCTTCGCATAGTAATATTACAAAAGCGGTCATTTTCTCCGATTCCAGAAGTGCCCTGGAAGCAATTGTCAAAAATTCTTTAAAAGATAACCTCCGAAGTCCAATCATTATAGAAATTAAAATCCTTTTGCATCTTCTTTCCAGTAAGGATATAGAGGTAATACTTGTATGGATACCAGGCCATATGGGCATCGCAGGCAATGAGTGCGCGGATACAGCCGCTAAAGCGGCTATCTCCAGTAGCTTAGCCGACAAGTCCCATTACAGAGTAGAAACTTATGACCTGATCCATAAGGCTAAAATAGACCTCTTCAAAGCCTGGCAATCTTACTGGTCAGAGACCAGTAAGACCAAGGGCGGAGCACTCGCAGCAATCCAACCCTCTATCCCCTCCAAACCTTGGTTCTATAAATTCAAAAAGGTCCCAAAGTGGGTTACGTCAGTAATATGCCGTATCCGCATTGGTCATTGCTGTACTCCAATCTTCCTTCACAAAATTCGTGTCCGTGACAATCCCCTTTGTGGATGTGGTCTAGAGGAGGGCTCCCTAGACCACATTTTCCTCAACTGCCCCTGCAACAATTCCTTTAATATGGATCAGGTCATAAGTAACTTAAAAATCCAACACCCAGTTAATGTCCGTCATCTCCTTTCCTTCTTTCCCAATCCCCAAATTATATGTGCCTTTATTAAATTTATAATAATTAACAAAATAAGATTGTAATTATTTTATATGTAGTATTATATATTATATGTTTGTACATAATCTGTATGATAAGTATTAATATTTACTAACACCTATATTTGTGTTGTTTCAGGTAAAAAAGAAACAAAATATTAAAGGAAACTGTCCCAGTAAATAATTACAATTTACCCATGTGCTATCACTACACGACACTGGCAGAAATTGTTGTAAAGAACAGCAGATTGCCATAAACAAAAAAAAAAAAAAAAAAGATATCAACTGTGAAGTGAATCATTTCTCGTAAATTGATAAATTTATTGAAAAACTTATATTTTAAACACTTGTCTTAATTTAAGTGTTCATGCTTACAATAATCTGTTGATCGCAAGCGTTAATAAACCTTGTATTGCATTTATACTGGATACTTGGGAGAAATAATCAGAATGCCTGTGAGTAATAAATATTGTTTATATTTGTTGTTTTTACTTGATTTATTGAAACAAAGACAGCATATTATTCATTATTTGTTGATATTTACAACTGTAACAAATGATTACGTTATTCATTTTCGTATCTTCTTCCTCAATAGGCTTATCACTCGACGTTGACAGACTACACCCAATCCGTGGGTAACTTAGCTCTCCTGCCGATTCGCACAACGTTCAGAGGCCCGGCACCGACGAGCCCCAAGATTGAATTGGATATTATTGATGAAGCTCTCAATTACTTTAAAGCAAATGTGTTTTTTAGGTTTTATGAGATAAAGGTAAATTAACAACCAAAGTTACATTAAATATTAACTGTCTAAAGTTTTCCTGTTAACTGACAATTCATATTTTGCAGTCTGATGCCGACAGGGTGTTGATTTACCTCACCCTGTATATTTCTGAATGCCTGAAAAGGCTCCAGAAGTGCTCCAACAAGAACCAGGGGCAACAGGAGATGTATATGCTGGCCATATCTAAGTTTGATATTCCTGGAGAGTATGGGTTCCCTCTTAACTCTGTGTATGCCAAGCCAACAAGCACACAGGAGGCTGGTATGTTATTACTCAATTACTTATTTTTGTAGTAAAAAAATGCTGTAGTGAAAGTACTAGAATTAATTGATAATTCTGTATATAAGAGATGTCATCACTTTTACATTACTTTTTGACCCTGGAAGCAACATTCATCTATCTTGAAGAGAAGTGTTTGTGGAACTTTTTACTATTACTAAAATTTAGAAATAATACATTACTTTTTTCATTTTTTTGAGGACTTCACATATTTATTATTGTGTTTGTACATTTCAGATTTAATGAGACAGTATTTACAACAGATGAGACATGAAACTGGAATGAGAGTCTGTGAAAAGGTAATATTATTTACATGTCCTATGGCTACCTACACATTTTAATAATGAGAGAGATCAATTAACCCTATAATTGATCAGATTTACAGACTTTTTATAACTTTTTTATTACTTTAATAAGATCTTCTAAATTGACTGTGTCTTGTCAAGCCTTACTGACAGTGAGCTAACTCTTTCCAGGTGTTTGCCACAGATGACGCTAAGCCCAGCAAATGGTGGCTGTGCTTTGCCAAGAGGAAATTCATGGACAAGTCACTGTCAGGCCCTGGCCAGTAAGCAGTATTAACCAAAGTCAAATATATCCATAATTCTATGAAATAACTAAATAAATACATCATTCCAAGCTATATGTTATGGTGCATAAAGGATCATTTAGATTAAAGGCAAGAAATATTTTATATTGCTCACCTCATCTAACTGAGCCTTAAATAATACATTACATTTTCTCATGTGCTAATTATTATGTTAAAACTTCTGTCAAATTATTAAATCAGTTTCTTTTTTGTACTTATAAAGAAAACAATAAACAATTGTAATACTGGAAATATATTTTATTGTATATTTTTATAAAAGTAGTGTACAATGGCTCTAAAATATATAATGAGGTGTTATTGAGGCTTAAATATAATAAATAAGGGCCAAATGATATAATTACAATTGATGTAAAGGTTATAAATCTTGTACTTGTGCTTACAACTACAGTAAAGGTCTAGTGACACACTTAGTTGAGTCCATACTCCTTGATCAGCTGCCCTGCTATAACAAGCCTCTGTATTTCCGATGTTCCTTCATAGATCTCTGTAATCCTCGCATCTCTGTAGTGTCTCTCAGCAGGCATGTCAGACACATAGCCCATGCCACCTAAGATCTGTGAACATTGAAAAGAGGATGTTTATATTATTATGTTCATGTTTAAAATGTAAATTAATTCATTTGTGAGGTTATTGACTGACTTGATAATACTGAATTATCATTAGTAATTGTTTTTGATACATATATTCACAATTTACAATAACTTTCTTATCTTCAAGACTTCTCAAGCAGAATGAAACAAGTTACATATTTCTACATATGCATATGTTTTTGCAAACTAAAAACTGTCAGTTTTATAACATAACATGGTATATGAATAGCTCACCTGAATACACTGATGTGATAAGAACGTCGCCGCCTCTGACGCCGCCAGCTTGGCCATAGCAGCCTCCTTGGTGTATGGCTTCTTATTATCCTTCAGCCATGCGGCCCTCCACGTAAGCAGGCGTGCTGCTTCCAGTTGCAGTGCCATGTCAGCTAGTTTGTTCTGTATTGCTTGTAGTTTCATTATAGGTTTGCCAAAGGCTGTTCGTTTCGAGGCATACTCAGCTGCCACATCTAATGATGCCTGAAAGTATTATTTGGCATTTAAGAATTATCACAGGCTTAAGCTGCATAATTTTTGTTCATAAACAGTTCACTAAAACTTGTACTTTTAATCTAAGGTAGACAATAAGCTGTTATTTTTATGAAAGTATGACTGTCATGTCTTAAAAATAGAAGATACAAACTAATGGTCTCTAAAAGTTATGATGCCAATTTGTAGTATTTCAACTTAACAATAAAATTATCTTACCTGTGCAATGCCTAAGGCTTGTGAAGCAATACCAATTCTTCCAGCATCTAATGTCATCATTGCTATTTTGAATCCTAGCCCAGGCTGACCCAGAATATTCTCTTTAGGAATCTCACAATCTTCAAACATCAAGGAACATGTAGATGATCCCCTAATTCCTAATTTATCCTCCTTTTTACCTAATTCTAAACCTTTGATAGGCTTTGGCACAATAAAAGCTGAGATTCCCTTATGTTTTAAACTCTTGTCAGTAGTAGCAAATACCACACTGGCTTTGCTCTCAAAACCATTTGTAATCCAACATTTAGTTCCATTTAGGACCCACTTATCACCACCATCTTTAGCTGTAGTAGATGCTGCACCTGCATCAGAGCCGTTACCAGGCTCAGATAAGGCAAAGCAACCAATAGTTTCACCTGCAAACATGTTTTATATTCTATAAGACCAAAACTGTAGAGTTCTTATTATAAAAAGTTATGTACAAGTCTTACAAACCTGTGCAGAATGGTGTAACAAATTGTTCCTTTTGTTTATCATTGCCCCAGTGCATCACTGGCCCTAAATAAAGGGAGTTGTTAACGGACATGATGACTCCGGCCGATGCGCAGCCTCGTGAGATCTCTTCGAGGGCTATGGAATATGCGAGGTAGTCTAGACCGGCGCCGCCGTGCTCTTCTGGCACAGCTATGGCCATCAGCCCCAGCTCACCCATTTTCTTTATTGCCTCCCCAGGATATAAATGATCGCGGTCATATTTCGCAGCATTAGGCTTTAATTCTCCTTCAGCGAAATCTCGACAAGTTTTATAAAGCATTTGGTAAGTATCAGATAAAGCTGAGAGGGAGGCGATACATCTTGATTGTCTCACCGTAGCCGGAGCTGGACCTAAAAATTTAACAATTCAATAAATAAAAACTTATACCAAAACAAACCAGTTATGTGAACAGCTTGGCCAATATCAGTTTCTGTTTTTGACCTCTTTTTGTTTTTACTAAGCAACAACATCACTATTTATTGTTGATGATTTATTAGTGTTAGTATTAATATAAACTTACCAAGCGTTTGAATAATTTTTGAAAAGTTCTTTAACATTTTACAAATAAACTAATACAGCTAGAAAATCAAAATAAATCGGGACTTTGAACTTGTTCGGTCAGTGTTTCAGTGACTTATTTATTTTTTAATTTCTTGTCATTTCTTGCTTGGTTTACCATTTTATTTGCACACATGTCTATTTAGCCAACTGTTCAAATTAGGTAATTCATAAAATAAAGGCAGCTTATGTAAAACGCCATTTCTATGTCATTTGTTTGAATTATTTAGAAATCACGTTCTTTTAGATTATTTCATTTGTCGATAGAAAATAATTTCAGACGTGTACTATGGCCTGAGACATAAATCGCGCCTTTATTTTATTATTTCTAATTGTTGTATGTTTTGTTTGTCCTTAAATCGTTTTGTGTATAAACAAATCAATAACGTAATGTGAAAACGCGGTTAATTATTTTTCATTGATCTTCAATATCATTGTGTCTTTGACTCAATTGTCAATTGCCAATGTTACCTGTCAAACAAAAATAGGAAAAAAATATACAAATTGCATTAAAATGAGAAAATGGAGATATTGTTGAGATTTGTACCAACAAGTCAGCTAAAATTGACTGCATCTAGAATCCTTTTAAGTCATGTAGCTCATTTTACCAGGTAATCAAGTAAGGTAATAGATAATAACATCATAACCTATTTCGTTGTTATATATTTTATTTATTCCCTATTCCAGATTAGCCGAAGTTGGAAAACTCGAAACTCCTAAGTCAACAGGCAAATATGACACAGGCCAGTTAATTTTGCATAAAGTATTTGGTTACCGCGGTGTCATTTTGTTTCCCTGGCTGGCACGAGTGTACGATAGAGATGCGTCCAACAAGAAGGAGAGCAAGGAGTCCGCCGCCTCGTCGGAGGCGGCTGGAGACTCCCTCTCGAACGTTGGAAAAGAAGTCAAGGGGAGGACTCACACATTTTATCAAGTCCTAATTGACACAAGAGATGCTCCATACATAGTAAGTACCATGTTATGTAAACGATGATTCCTTTATTAATCAACACGTTTGAATGTGTTTTGTATGAATATGATATCTGCTAGTTCTTGAACTAAATCTGTTACCTAAAAAGGAAGAAAATAATATTGGTGCATGCAATAGACAAGTGATTACTTGGAATTCTCTTTTGGCAGAGTTCCATTTTGGAAATACTTTAAGTACCACATAGTAACAATATTTATAACTTCCTATTGATTGTTAGTACTTTATTTATGTGTTTTATTGATTAATTACTCTTCAGGGCCTTGTAAAGTCAATGGTTTATATCTAGGCCCATTATATCAACTCTTACCTTCAATTTTAAAAAAAAAACGTTTTCCTCTTATAATTAATAGACTAGATGCAATTATACTAATTGCAACAATTATTTTTGACTGTGCAAACACACATCGACATGAGACCTGAATGGAAAAGAAAGGTATAATACATAAATGTATGTGTTTGTGATTAAACTCTAACTGTATGCTCATTCCATAGTAAATAACTTACCAAATTGCTAAAATGAAATATACATTATATTAACATAGATGAACCAGATTTTTGTTTGTAACAAATAGTATATTTTGGCCAGTTACCTTTGATAAAGTCCATAGTGTCTCAATCAGATGTGTGTTCATACAAAAAACCCACATGTTTATTACTAGTCTTCACAAGTTGGCTTCCATAATAATCCTTACTTTATTTTAAACTGATTCATAAAGTACTTACTTAGAAACTATGAATGAATACAGATGAGTATCATACAAAAGTCTTATTTAAAAAAAAAAAAACAGATAATAGTGTCTTCCTCCCTAATGTTATGAAAATAAGCCCATCAAGAATTAAACATTAATATTCTGGAGATCAAATGGAGGAGCTGTGGCTAAGCTACACCGTAACCGCATAAGTGAAACGATCACAGGTTAAGTTATGCTTCATGCGGTTGGTTGGTGTGTCATAACGAGTTCCTCCTTATTTCGGAAGGCACATTAAATTGTGGGTCCCGGCTGTTATTCTTACATCTTTGACAGTCATTACAGGTAGTCCAGAGGCTTGAAAAGTCTGACAACCAGTCTAACCAAGGTGTATCGTGTTGCCCAGGTAACTGGGTTGAGGAGGTCAGATAGGCAGTCGCTCTTTGTGTAACACTGGTACTCAGCTGAAACCAGTTAGACTGGTAGCTGACCCCAACATAGATGGGAAAAGGCTAGGCCAATGATGATTGAGATCTGAGATCATTCTTGAGATCAAATTGTACCATACATATAACATTCACTGTAAATAATAGTGTACAATTGTGTAACATGATCAATTAACATTGAAAATATTATTTGTGCCAAATTATGATACTTACATAAGACAAAATGCTAGAATAGATACACATATAGAACACATGATTATGTCACAAAGTATCTATTTATAGATCATATAAGTACATAGGTGTAGAGTGATTAGAAACTATATGTTTATGGACTTATGTAAAACAATGTCTTCATATTTTGTAGGTCCAGGCTTCCTTTAGAAATTGCAAAAATAATAGCTATTTGTACATTTTTGTTCCCTTATATCTTCTATGTAATATACAATGTACATCAGAGTGCACGGATAGCTAAGTGACGGTCGCTATGCCGAAACCCACAAAAAACGCGAAATCTCGCAGTTTCGCTCCCGGCATAGGATGAGAATTTGTGCTATTTAGAATGCTTGGTTCGAGGCTGGGTGTCTCTGAGCATGACACGTAAATGTTTTTCAAATCCTGGAGATTCAAGGACTATATTCCTTACTGTGGGGGACGATTTACAAACTTTTACTTATATTAAGGGAAAAAAACTTTATAAATTTAATCCATATAATATGGACTAACATAGATCTTAACTAACACATTATGTAACTTAGATTTAGGATCAAAAGTAGTAACATAGTCATGTGTAACAAGTTACCATGTGATGAAGACACATGTAAATACACCATACCAAATAACTTCCTAGTTGGTACTACACTAATGTTTATTTCAGCGGGCTCAAACAGAGGCGGTGACTTTCCTTGGCAACCAGGAATCCAGTAGAAGTCTATATGCCATACCGGGCCTGGACTACGTGGCTCATGACGACATTATCCCATACACATCTGTAGAACGAGTCCCATTGCAACATGAATTATTTGACAAATTTCTTATGCATAACCCTGACAAAGGTGGGTATTATATTTCTTTTTCACATTGTTGCCTACGTTGCGCTGTTACGCTTTACGAGTTAAAAAGTTAAATAAGTTTTTATTTCATAAAGGCTTTTTCCGGGCACTTTTAAAATGTTACAATAACAACTCCAGGAGCACGTCTACAAAATGCTATTCTTATTTAGAAGAATTGCTAAGAAACTCAAACATTCCTATAACATCTCAAGGAATTTCTAAAATCGTTTATTTTTATGTAGATTAACACGGCCAACGACACAAACGTTACCCTTCACTTTTTATATATAGACAAAGATATATAAATGTCATCGAAATGTACGAACTAAATGAAGAGAAGCCGACTTATCCCGATTCCATGCGCTACATTAGTAAAATATGACCTATGATAATGGACCAATATTGATCTCAATTACTTGTCGTTAAAATATCCGCCCCGAATAATTGAACTTCTACTCAGCCTATAACCATAGAATAATATACGGACAGTAATATAGCACGACATGCAGAGGGTTCATTTCGCGAAGGAAATATAATGAATACCGACTTTAGTATCTACGCAACAAAGTTTAATTTAGCTGAGATCGCGCTCGAGAAGCGCTCATCAATGACTCTTGGACCGAGTAACTCTGTTGTTGTGTAGAGTAACGCGGTGCGTTAAATTGTCGACTAATCGCTTACGACATTTTACGAAATCCTGCTGGTACAAAATTATGCCCAGAATAAGCGATATTAACTATTCTCTAGTACTGATACCAAAACGGCGTTTCCAAACAACATAATATCAAATAATATTGTAAAAATGCTCTAAAGTATATTCGTCTTTTAGATCCGCCGTTCATTGCCCAAGAAACTCTGCGCGCCTGGCAAAAGAAGAACCATCCTTGGTTAGAATTGAGCGACGTCCACAGGGAGACTACAGATGGCGTTCGAGTTACTGTGATACCATTCTACATGGGCAGCCGTGAGTCGCAAAACTCAGCTGTCTATTGGGTAAGTACGAAATCTCTATAACTATGAAATGCTTGTGTTTGAGTTGGAAATTATGGCAATTAACACATTTTTTTTCTCTTATATGGCTACGTTGATCGTCCAAGTAAATAAAATTAAAAGTTCTTCTAATCAATTACTTATGCATTCAATCTGTAACCCTTATTTTTTATTTCTCTACATAAAACACTTAATCTTACAAAAAAATACGTCGATGTCCTTTTGAGCCTGTATGTGTGATGCAGTGGCGCTACTGCATCCGGCTGGAGAACCTGGGCGCGCAGGCGGTGCAGCTGCGCGAGCGGCACTGGCGCATCTTCTCGCTGAGCGGCACGCTGGAGACCGTGCGCGGCCGCGGCGTGGTCGGCCAGGAGCCCGTGCTGGCCCGCCACTCGCCCGCCTTCCAGTACAGCAGCCACGTCAGCCTGCAGGCGCCCAGCGGACACATGTGGTACGCACAGAGCTTACTTCTATTCTAGTCCTCTTTTTGTTCACGGTTGTTCGTCCATTTGATTTTGCCAGGTTTCTGGTAAGGGAAACAGGAAAGGGAAAAAATGTACCTTCTTTTGTCGATAGTCATTCAGCTCCCCTAAATGTCTATGCCTAAAATCCCCCCTTATGTCTAAAATAATTGCAATTAACCAGAAGAAATCACGAGTTATATGTAATCTTCGTGTTGATATCTGTGCAGGGGCACATTTAGGATGGAGCGTGAGGACGGCTACACGTTCGACTGCCGCATCCCTCCGTTCTCCCTGGAGAGCAAGCCGGACGACGGCGCGCCCGCCGCCCCCACGCCCGCCGCGTGATCACCACTCCATGTGACGAATATACTGATACTTTGTGATGTTCAACCGACTGTCTCAGCCATCGCTAACGACGACGGACGATACACGTTAGCATTATTTATTATTTTGATGAGCGTAGTCTAAAATTCCTCTTAAATATTCATAACATCTCTAATTTTGTAAAGAAGAAATTCCTTAGTTGTTTTAAAGATAATTCCTAGATCTGTAATAAATTACAGTATTCTGTTTTTTAGAGTTTTATTTCGTGTATTTAGAATGCTTGCGTGAAATATTATTTAGTGGAGCTGTGTAGCAGAGGCTGTAAAGAGTTACAGAAGAGATAAAATAAAACTTCAACTACTATCTCTAAGAGATTTTAATAACTTCATAAAAATAAAGGAAGTAAAATTTGGAATTGCACAATACTATACATATATTCAAAGCTGTACAACATAAATAATTAACATTTTATATAATAATACTCAGTTGCATACCGTAAATCTATAAATATAGGATTAATAAGTCCTAGCTAGTCTACTAATTCCCAATCGGTACACTTCGTAAATAACTTCACCTCCCAATTTGTCACTTCAGCCAGTTATCTTTCATGTGAACATTCTGAATTAGGCTATGGATATTACTTTAACAATTATATGCTCGTAATAAATACAAAAGGCACTAGTTTTGCTTAAATTAACGTTTGTAATCTTTGGTAAAATCACATGAATTATTTTTCGATCATTTCGGCGCGGGATCTTTGTCGCGCGCACGTCCTTGTCGCTTGTTCGCAAGCTACGATTCCAGCAAATATTAAGCTTATTAATATTGATTTAATTGATTCTATAGGCATTGATTAATAGGCTAAAGAGGCGAAGTGAATCGCAAAGCGTGCGATCTTGTCAAATCACGCAAGCATAACGACACGGACGCGCCGCGACCCGCGCCTTGGGCGGGCGCATCGAGCGCTCAGTAGTGTATCACAATGGTTCCTAACTTTGGAGTCACAATATCAATGGAAGGTTTCTGATTATCAAACTTCATTGTACAGGTAATACTTAAAATTTATCAATCAACACCCAAATTTAATTAATGAACTCTCGTATCGACATCGTTATCATTAATTGATTTAAAGAATGTCGCATAAAGCCGTTAAGCCTAGTGATTAATAATATGTTAATTTAAAATATGTAACTGTATCAAAATATTGCTTATTGAAATTATTAGACACGCGTTTCATACCAATTAGTGGGATAACAAGTATATACAAACTTAGTTTTGTACTGTTACGGCTAATAGTCGACGCGATCACACTAGTGTGGGCGACTACAGGGGGCGGCGGTAGGGCTACCCAATAAGGGTATAGTTGAGCTCGGGGCAAAACAGAAGACGACCAACCTCTCAAACAACGAACACAGGTTGGCCAGGAATGGGGATTCGCACCAGCGTCGGCTGTTACCCGCAACACGACACTCGCGAGACACAAACATAACAGATCAGCGGTACAAGGTCAGCGACCGGCGTCGTGACGTCAGGGGCAGCGCCGGCCGCGGTACAGGTGCGATCGCAAGCGCCAGGTGACAGGCGATAAGAAATGATTAATTTTGATCTCGAAACTAACGACAACGTCGCTGTACCCTGGCCGCGCTGCCGCAGGCGGGTGCTAGCTGGCGGGTGATTACCGCGCCAGCTGTATGATGAGTGCGGCACACATCTCGAAGAACTCCATGGTGTGGTGTCCCTGGGGGGCTGTGGGTGGGGGAGGAGGGGGCGCGGCTACCATCGGGGAAGCCGCCTCCTCCTCCATATCTTCCTTCTCACCCGATAACGACTTAAAATCTAGCAGGTACGACTTGTAGTCCACTTGGTACAGTTGCAGCGACATCTTCACGTATTTCTCTGTCATTTTGTTTAGTGTTCGTACCCTGAAAAAAGGTTTTTGTTAAACCGAGTTGTTTTTATTGAGGTAATTGAAGATAAAAAGTTCATCATTTTTTTAGAGATTTATACATCTACGTACTTGGATTTATGATCCAATAATGCAGTATGTGATAAGGCCAAGTAAACAATTCAATGAGCTCTGAATGATTATGTAGAAGAATCTTGGGTCGATAAGAGTCAGAGGGTGGGAGGCAGAGTCATACAAAATATCTCTTCTTGACAACCGAGGCGGTTATTTACTCACCTCACGTGATACGGGTTGATGACTTTCCATTCGTAGTCCAGCGCCTTCATGGCGCGGAACACTTCCAGCATAATATCGTTGGGCTTGCTTTGTGACCTGATGCCCAAGTGCCACTTAGCTCTGTATCATAGAATAAACCACTCGATAAATAAAATAATTGCTACATAATATTTTTTGGGATGAAATATTGAATGTCAAAGACAAGGCTTAAAAAGTGTCATGTCCTGAAAAAAGTCTTCCATGTAATAAATAAAGTAATATAGAGTTAGGTAGTTTCGTCGCGCCTTTCTCTGCGTAAATTTCATGAGGCTGACTTCTGAAATAACTATATCAGACAGATATTCCTAATGTGATTTGGCTATCGCATTACAATATTAGTAATATCAGTATGTGTATTTGAATACATATAGTTGTAGATAGACTTCTACAACGATGTATACAAATACTGGAGAAGTGATATAAAACATAATGATATATGACCTCTTAACGGGAGTCCCTCTCGCCTTGTCCTGTTGCGGGTGCGGATGTGGTGCGATACGCTCGGGGTGCGGCCGCGAGGGCTCGGCCGCCGCGGGGGGAGAGTTACCTGATAAAGAAAATATTGTAAAAAGATGAAGGTTCCTATTTACACAAATCTTGACCTAAAAACGGCAACGTGTAACAATTTTGTTTGCTTCAAGAAAATATCGATTACTTGAACTTGGCTAGAAACACTGTCACGTGTTTAGAGAACTTTCGATGTCACCAACCGCCAATTTATTGTACTCCATAGGGTTCTGGTCGCTAGTGGCTATTATATAAAGAACCCAGATTTTAGTGGAATATTTCATTTCACACGTATTTACTACCAAAATTTTCTCTAAAAACAAATAGTTTTTAAGACGCAAGTCAGAAATCGTTATGTATGTACTTACTGGCAACATAGAAGTCCTTTATTTCAGCCTTGGCAGCTTCGTCGGCGATCCTCTTGTTGTCTATGATGAGGTGGTAGGCTATGGCCAGCTGGTCGTGCGGGTCCCCACTCAGCAGCGCGTTGTGTACCTCGTGCTCCTTCACACCGAACTTGTCGCACACCTCGGATATCGCCTCAGTGTCGATCACGCTGCTGTCCTATAAACGTTTCACTGGGTAATATTGGCTGGATTATGATACATTTCTTATTTTTTAAGGTCAAAAGAAATAAATAATTATCGTAATATTGTATAGCACCTTTTTCTTTCACTGTTTAAGTGTTTTTTATTGCCATTTTAAAATAAACAAATGAAGTCTTAAAACTCGCCGAAACTATTCGGGCCTTCCCAATAAATACCGCCGCGCTGCGTCATTTAATGATAAATTTTATAATATCATAAACCAAGCAACGAAAAAAGTCAAAATAACCACCACCTCTGTCCACCAAAAAATATTATTCCCATACAAGTAACAAAACAACACCAGAAAGGCAAACATAATGTGTTCAAAATCAGAATTCATTTATTCAAGAAATGCTACAGACCTTTTGAACTTCAAAACATAAAAATACCCTCCCTTCACCACTTCCTAAATTTTCTAGCTATTTATTTAATATAGTTTTGTGTTGTCATAGAATATTCTCAAGAACATTATGCCTTATATACATTTGTATGAACCATTGTGACATTATCAGATTGATGTAAATGTATGAGCATCACAGTACAGTATCTACAGGTAGAGGAACAAGATATAATGTTGGGTTTTTCAATTCACAATGAGTCATTAAGCTAGGATCAGGAATCTAATTAATGAAGGCAATTAATATAGCTATTACTTGCTGTATTCTGTTAATGTCTTTCTTACTACTTATGAAATAAGGGCTATATTAAATAGCACAATTGCTTGTATGATTGTAGCACCAACTTCACTGGACATGGACACATTATCTTTACACTGGACAGTGAGGACAGGTAGGACATACAATGCATACAGTTAAATTATACTACTTATGAACTATTATTAAAAGGATGAGGTTACATACTGTAATTACCTGCTCAACGGGAGATGGAAACAGATATCCCGGCAGGTCTTTTTGAAACCACTCATGTTTCTTAACATCCTCAATGGTGGCTCTCTTCATGGGGTCAACTTGCAGCATCATACACAGCAGACTGACCACACTCTTGTTAAGGTACTCAGGTATAGGGAATATGCCTGATTTGATCTTTCGGAACAGTGTGGGAACATGTTCGTCGTCAAAGGGCAGTGTACCACAGAGCAGTGCATACAATATCACTCCGCATGACCATACATCAACTTCAGGCCCCGCATACAGTTTGCCTGATATCACCTGTTAAAAGAAAATCTTACATTATCTATTTGTTAGATTAACCAAATATAAGCTGAATATTGTTTACACTAGGTTATTTTTGGAACATGACTAATTTTCTGCAATATATCTGTGTTGAAAAACATGTTTGTTGCAGTTTACTATTCAATGAGGTCATTGATATGTTAAATTTTAAGGTTTTTCAGTTTTCAGATCTAAATAAATATTTCTCACAAAAGCAGTCTAGCAATTCTTCTAATAAAAAAATCCCTGTGTTCTATCTTACCTCAGGGGCGGCATAGTTAGGTGATCCACAGGAAGTCCTTAAAAATTCTCCATCCATCATCATGTTGGAGAGTCCAAAGTCAGCAATCTTCACATGCATGTTGTGGTCTAGAAGCAGGTTCTCAGGTTTCAAGTCTCGGTGCACAATCATGTGCCTATGGCAGTAGTCTACACCCGATATGATCTGCTGGAAGAACCTCCTGGCCTCATGCTCCTGCAGCTTTCCTCTCTTCACAATGTAGTCAAAGAGCTCGCCCCCAGAGACATATTCCATTATCATGAATATGTCTGTTGGAGTTGAAATAACCTGAAATAATGTGTATTGGAACCTTGTAATGAATGGCACAGTTACAAAGAGTGTTGAGGTCATTATCTGACCAATACTGAACAATAGGATAAATTGTAATGTTTAGTAATTAGATACTATACTTGGGTAATGCTTGGAAATGTAAATATCGACTTGTTTTCCAATTTAAACTAAGGAACATTGTCAAGTGACTTTTTCAAGGTCAAACAGTTTTCAGCCTAAATAATATTACCTGGTACAGTTTAATGATGTGGGGGTGCCTGAACAGCTTAAGATTTTGTATTTCTCGTCTAATCTTGCCGACCACATCGAGGCTCTTGATTTTCTGCCTGTTTAAAATTTTAACAGCAACTTTGTGTTTGGTCAGCTGGTGTTCCCCGATTTTCACTTTGCCGAAAGTACCGACGCCCAGGGTAGCCCCGAGCGTGTAGTGACCTATCTTCACGATGGGTTGGTTGCTACCACTGGTTATGACTACTTTTTCAGCCATCTTTCATCAAAAAATAATAGTAAACAGTAAAAACAAAGCTCTATACATGAGCTTATATCACAATAAAACGTAACCTATTAAAACGTTGAAGTACTTCAATTACACTAACGACATAGTAAATAAAAATACGCAATTCGATATGAATAAAACACGTCAATTTTGTATTTATTTCCACGAGTGGAAGTGATTTCGAATGAGTGAACCAAATAAAAACTTCACAAACGTCAATGTATTAAGAGTTATGACATTGCATTTCTTATTGCAATTAAAGAAAAATGTTTTTACATTTTCGTTGACACTTTACACATGCAATAATTAAACGTTCCGACTTAAATGTTTCCTAATGTTCATTTATATTGAATTGTATAAAATTTACCTAATTTAAAGAACACGGAGGTCGCTATTATTAATTATTGCATCTAGAGTCTTTTCAACGAATAATTAAACAAACATGCAGGAAACTGAATCGGAGGGCAGATTCAGAAAACAAAGCCAGTGGTCGAAAAAATATTTAAATATTTATAAAATGGCAGCACTGTTAATAACATTTGTCTATGATTTTATGTCTTCTCCAGTCTCCGCTACCCACCCTGCACTCCCCGCTCCCGCCCCGCCCTGTGATTTTTCTGAGTGAGGGTCACTTTTTATAAATATTATCAGCAATTTAATGTGTTATTTTGATTTATTTGATAAAACTTGTGTTCATCCAATATGGACAAATGTGGGATCTGTCTAAAACCTGCAGTCGTAAGTATCAATGTACTTATTCTAGTCGTCGTCTTGAAATATATCGACAATTTTTTTTTTGTTTTCATTTTACGATTGATATAAAAATAACGCCCCTGTTCAGGGAGCTGTATCTTGGTGTAAACCTACAATATGTTCTAGATTTGCGTGTTTTTATTGTGTAACTCTATGCAGAAATGGAAAAAAGCCTGACATTCGAAACCTACCCGCGTATTTTTTTGTACCTTTTTTCGGTCCGTCTGTTTTTTTACGTCTGGCTCAGCGCAGTGTAAAAAACAACAGTGATCCTTTTTTATGTACTTGAATAGTGAACCTTGGCATATGCTATAGGTACCACAGTCATCTCTGTTAAATAATAATAGCAATGCATATTTTAATATACCAACATAGTTATTTATAAACTTGTTTGATTGTTATTTTTTTATTTTTATAGGAAATGTACTGGCAGAATTGCAGTTTTTCTTTATTGCTGTGTAACTTTTACTATTCCTATGTTGCATTTTATTAAAACTCTTATTACTTTTATTTTAGCAACTGTTTGAGACGGGGAAAGATGGTATATATGCCTGCTTCAAGTGCCAGCCACTAGTGCCTGAAGTGATGATAGGAGACAATGGCTCCGATCAGACCGTGCCGCAAACATCCAGCAACAACGAAGAGGTCTCTATTAATAACTTTAAAATATAAAATATAGGAGCACAATATACCATATTAAAACTATGGTAATAGATTTGATGTTTACAGTAAAATCTATGTAATATTATGTCAGACTAACTATTCTTCAAAGAATAGTTATGCAAAAGTTCTTAAATAAAAAAGAGTAACAACAGCATCAACCGCCAATCACCAATAAAAAAAAAGAATCCCCTTTTTTATTTATGTTTTATATAGCAAAAGCTACTGCTAATAAACAAGAAAAGAGCATAAAATATTAACACTGTCTGACCCCAATAACTCTGCAAGCAGTAGTCTCTACTATGTACTATGTAACATGTACAACAAACAAATCTTAGATAGCTTAAAACAAATGTTAGGCGCGCCGCCTGCCTACCAAATATGTTTCGTATTTGCAGGAGGGCATTGAAACATCATTGTATTGTGGTATTTGCCACAAGTCTTTTCAGAAGAACATGCAGCTTCAGAACCATCTGCGCAATCATCGCGCCGAGAGACGCTTCGTCTGCACATACTGCAATAAAGGTAAGGAATAACAAGAAAAAAAGCCTACAAAAAATCTAGACGCTTACGAATGCTAGGCAAGACGTAATAAGAGCGTTAAATGGCGCGATAAGCTAAAATTTTTTTATAGAAATGTAAACCATTCTTCTATAAGTATGTTTTTTTTATAATTTAATTTTTTTCTAAAGCTCAGGTTGTGTCTGTGCTTTTGTTTTGTGTTCAGACTAATCAGAGGTAACATTTGAAAGCAGTAATTTTTGGTCTCTTTGTGGTTTTTTTTAAGTTAAAAATATGTTTATTTTTGTTGTGCAATCTAATTGAACTACTGTTTAATAACAAAAAAGTTTTTAATGAGGTTTTATTTGGTGTTTCGTCTCTAACTAGTAAACATCTTAACTTCCAGTCATGTTTTTTTCCGGTATTGTAAATATTAAGCATGTTAAGTTTACATAACAATCTTTTTGACTTCAAGTTACAAAAAAAGACATTTGAAGGCCACCAAAATAAATGGCTTTTATGTTCATATAAGCAGTTAGTAAGTCATCAATTTAAATGTTATTAATACATACTTAGTTTCAATATTATCGAAGTTGTTGTAAGAGTATCAAAAAATTACCTCACTGATTATTTTCCTAAATCAATAATAAGAAACAAAACACACAGACACAGGTATTTCGTAATTTTCGAAGCGCCACAAAAGGTGCTAATATTAAATACAATTGTTACTCACTATTAACCTAGCAGCTTTACAAATAAAGTATGATTATAAAGTCTAAAAAAACGTTCGAAGTATTTCCAATAGGTTTATTTTATCGTGTTCCGGCAGTTCCGGTATAAACATGGTAGCTGCTATGACTGTTATAAGGAATGATGTAATTGTTTTCAGCTTTCTCTCAGTCCAACAACCTGAGGGCGCATCTCCGTATCCACACTAATGAACGACCATTCAAGTGCTCAGAATGTGGCAAAGCTTTTACACAGGTATTATATAAATCGAATGACTGTGTACCAACACTATGTATTTGTTTTTTGTTCTTGGAATACAAGCTTATTTCATCCTTATTGCAAGATAGAAGTCAGATTCGTTGATTAGCCGTTAAACCATAAATGAGCTAGTGAAATAATTGAGTTATTTGTTTCTCAGGTGACGAATTTGAACAATCACGTTCGTCTGCATACTGGCGAGCGGCCGTTCGTGTGTCCCGAGCCAGGATGTAACAAGGCTTATGCCCAGGTATACTTACAATGTTTTTTTTCTGTAGTAAATGGAAGTCTTCAAATCAGTTCCCCCCGCGACACAAGGATTAATTTCCATAATGTCGTTTTAACAGAAAGTGCTCGATTTTTTTGTGGCGTCACTGTAGCGCTTTCTGACTCGACCAATGTAATGGCAACATCACTAAACTTTATTACATCATAAGATAATGCTTAAGTCTTGAGTTCTTAGGTTTATTGCCACAACAGTTTGTGTGTATAATTACTAAAAAAATGTAACTGTAAGAAATTGCTAAATCAACTTCGCCCTCCATTATTTTTATCAATAGTTTTGTTTTCTACTATCAAAGCTCTAATCAAAGTTATTGATAAACGTAATCCACTTGTACTGATCCATAATAAACATGTTCATGTTTTAATCTCAGTCATATTTGCGTGTCAGGTAACTAATTTGAACCAGCATCGTAAGCGGCACCTGAACGGCGGGCCCGTGGAGGCCACGTACGACTGCACCGTCTGCGGCGAGCAGTTCCAACAGCGGAACCATATGTATATGCACAGGTAAACTATAACAGGCCTATTCTATAATCCTAATTATTTGGTTGATTGATATTTGAATGTGAACTTTATGGTGTGAAGAATAAAGACTATTTTTAATCGCTTAGGTTGTCACATGATTTTAGTGTTCTTTTTCTTCCATTTTTTTTTATTCTGGGTTTTCGTATCATCGAAAACAAATTGGAAGATTATGTAAAGTTTTTGAACTTGCGAGTTGTGCGAAGTACTTGAGAGATCGACGTTTGAGAAAGCTCATCGATTTCTTGGGTCACTTAAAGAGTGCCTCAATGGGCGACTGCTGAATGCTGACCTTGTTAAGCTATTTACCCTATCTAGGTATCGAAAGCAAGTACTGCGGTGACTACTTCGTAAAAGACGCGCATGTGATAGAATGAGAGTATACCTATTGGTGTAGTTGATCCTAGGTATGAGTGAGCGCTCCCGTGTCTCTTTCTAAAGCAGAAGAAGGTGGTAGGGGTGTTTTTAGTCGGTGGAAGTCCGACATATCCCCACGCCGTGCCCTCAACGTGGGTAGAAGTCATTAGAGTTTCACCCCGGAAAAAAAGGTATGAGAGAGTGCAGTATGAGTGCACAGTGTGTGTGTGTGGTGTCGCGTGCTTGGCGGCGTGTGGGCGTGTTGCTGAGTGTAGCGCAGCGTGGGTTGCAGACGCGAGGCGCACGGGGCGGCGCCCGGGGCGGCGCGCGCGGGCCGGGCGCCGCGCCGCTGCCGCGCCTGCCCCGCCGCCTTCCCCAGCGACAAGCTGCTGCAGCGCCACGCGCAGCTGCAGCATCCCGGTCTGCAGGACGACCAGCATGACAGTAATTATACTATCTTACTACATTCTTCCGCTTTAATATTAGATTAGAAGTAGGAGATTCCCCAAATCCATTATAGAATTTCTTATTACCTTTTCACTTTGAAATAGCCCTTGAACACTTTGATAGCTCTTTTGAACCAATTTTTATACACTTTTGTAATTTTTTAACACCTATAGTCAATTGTAAATGAAATTTATAAAATCCCATTATTCTGAACTTCGAATGAGACGGTCACAATAATAGGACAGAAGAAGCAATAGACCAGACTGAATTGAAAATCAAACAAGGCCTTTGCCCTGAAGAGGGTCACTAACGGCAAAAAAAAAATCTCCACACGTATCTATTTAGCCTTCTCAATGAATACATCAGTAAAGCCTTGTCCTCGTCAGCAGCCAACGAGTACATCTGCGTGTTCTCATCGTGCGGCAAGCGGCTGTCGTCCGCGCGCGAGCACACGGAGCACCTCCTGCGCGAGCACCAGCTGCGGGTGCTCAGCCACCGCCAACACGCGCCGCGACGCGGACGGCCGCCCAAGGTAACAACAGATCACACTGAGATAACTCATTCCATGTGTTCTAACTGTTACAACCACTATTTAATCCTGTAGAAGCAGCTTCCCTTTGGTTATGGCTCTGGATCTACTTATATGTACATAGTGTCAAAATCGAAGATGTCTTATATGACGAATACAATCGACCAATGATGATAGTTTTGAACTTTATGCTCGTTTATTATATTATTTTTTTGAAAATTTTTGCTGAATGTCAAGCTGTATATTTAACACCAGCACCAAATGTTAACAAATATTTATTCTTAATTGTATTGTCATAAATATATATCAAATGTAAGAAAATATTTGTTACAATGTTTATCCCAAAATCGTTTAATTAATGTATCCTAACAGTAATGATAATAACATTTCTTATTTTCAGATGTTGAAAGACCCCTTGGAAATAAAAGAGGAAGAATTTCATGAGGTATGTTTTTTATAAATGAATTATAATATTATTCTCTATATAAACTATTTCATTAAACCTTAAAAAAACACATTTTTGGTCTCGTGTAATACTTTGTCTATAAAAAATTGTGCCAGCGCCATCTTTCCTGCCTACCACATCGACTTCAACAAAGCTACAACAAATCCCATATTTCAGGTTAAAATAACGAAGCAGCAGCCACAGTACTTGCCCAAGCTGAAGGTGCAGAGTTTGTTCCAGTGAGCGGCGAGCGCGCTCCGCTGTGCCGGTTCTAGTGTAAACCACGCCGTAAGTCGCGGCATTGTTGTATTTCATATAACTTAGGGCCAACTAGTTAAGTCGACTTTAACCTTTGTACTTAATTACTTATTATTGTTTTATTATTCCTGTCCTGTGTCTGTACTATGAGATTTTAAAACAAGACCTATGATTGTGGAAGCGAGACGGCATAATGCGCCACAACGGCATCGGTTATGTTCTAACAGTTCATAGTAAGGTTCACAAGGTTTAATTTGTTTGCCAACTCGTATTAATAAGAACATATATTATGCAACTGTTTGCAACAGTCGTATATAAAAATACGTGTAAGAAATGAATATATCATCAGACACTGGTTGTTTTACGTAAAGTATGTTTTAAAGGGCCTTTCCATTCCACCCCCGAGTGGCATTGTGTATATCAAGATATAATTTATAAGTACAGCGAAGTAGTGATATTATATAGAAGTTATTTTTGTCTGAAACTAGATTACGATCCGATTATAAAAATATTCTGTTAATTTAAAATTGATAGGCTTATAAAATAAATCTACATTAACAGTTATTATATCTTAAGTGATAATAAATATTAAGTGCAATTTATTGTAACAATTTAATTAATATTGTTACATTAGTGTAAGCATTAACTTTCAATATTTTATTTTTATTAGTACATACCATCAAACCCTATTTTATAAGATATTCAGAGACATAGTTTATTTCAGAAAGAGTAACATATATACAATATATGTATTTTAAAAAGGCGAATTATATTATACATTTATTAATTGCCGGGCTTAACTAAACGCAAATTTATTAAGAAGACTGCGAGTGTATTTGAATCGGTCTCGATTTTTTTTGAAAATGTTTTATTTAGAAGTTGAATCAAGTATTTTTTCAGTATTATTAAAATTATATTTACATTTCTAAAGAGTTTGGGTTTAATTATGATCTATATATACATATGTTTCAGATGTTGATTATAATGCACGCTTTATTGTGACACTCTTGGGTTTTATTTGTTTGTATGACTAATATCTATGTATAACAGTGAAAACTTTTAAAATAAGATCACTTTTAAATTTTGAAGTTTTTACTGATATTTCTAATTGTCATTGTAATGTAAAGTTTTGTTTGAATTTTTTTCCCGATAAGCGTATACCAGCCATAGCAATAGATCGAGGATGGTTAGCATAGTATTGTTGCAATAAGTAGTTAAGGCGCATATTTTACTTTCCCAAGACATTTTCAATCATGTTTTAGTTCACCTTGGAGGTTTCCCTCGCTAGCTATGGTAGTGATAAGCTTATCGTAGATCGCCAGCGCCTGGTCCCAATAATCTATAGACCGACCTCTCATATCAAAACACTGCCAAGGAATGATTTGAAATAGTAAGAGTTATAACTATGGTTGTTCCACATATACAGAAATATATTCTTTATTAATTGATAGTTGTCATTTTATTCCATACCATATTCTTTCAATATCGAATTGAATACAGGTGTTTTTAAATCTATTTTTAAAAGATTTGAATTAAGTTTTTTTTTTATTTATTTACATGCATTCATTATTTTACTATGATCTCTGATAAAAAAAACTCGAAATATTTCGATCTGTAATTAGGTGTAAAAAATACTCGGATCTTGGAATATTGGGGCTTCGCGTCGTAGAGTATATATGCGTTAGGATAAGGTGCAAATGTTCCTATGAGTGTGTCAGAGAGTTCGATTATTGTCGATGGATATAAGCCGCGTGTTCTATAGTCGACCATTTCAATATTTTTAGCCTTGTTAAGTGTCAGCATGTCGGAGATTTTTCTATTAACATACAAATACTTACGATATTAAAATATGCAATCACTTTCATGTGTTTTTTTTTGCCTTATTTTTCAAGCCGAAAAAAACTGTTTTTGATCCATTTTTTTAATCGACTCCCGCAACAATTTATTGCTTGTGTAGCGGGGGGTTCGCAAACGTTCAAGTTCAAGCACAACTGGACTTAGCAGAGCTGCTCTTCCTACGCGGGGATCGAACCCGGGAAATACTTATGGTTCTGTATCTGTCCGGCCTTTTGTCGCAGTATCTCATGATAGCTAGTTTTTTTTTCACAGATTATGAATTCCTGTTGCCACTTCAACCAAAAAAAAACGGTCAAGTCTTCATCAGACTATCGACACTGAGGGTTCTGTACAAATAGAACATAATATAAATAAGTGAAACCTTGCCAAACAGCAGCTGAACCAAAACAGATTGTCAATTACGTGAACGGTGAACTTTAAAAGCAGGCAAGTAATTATTCTTGCTCAAACTGCATTGCTAACCGAGTGCAACCTCACGCCATTCTAAACGGTGATTGCATAGTGAACGGTTCAATAAAAAAATCAAGAATAACGCTTGGAGTAACTGAACGGTAAGTCGGAAAACTTTAAAAAAAATAAATTAAGCCGTTTATTATATAGCATAATATGAATAACAACTCGTATTTAAAAAAAAAACCGTAAACTATAGTTAGGAACAACGAAAAATTTTGTTTCGTTAGACTGTTGTATTAAGTTTATACCCCACATGGATACACAAAAAAAAAAATTTTTATTCAAAATTTGATCTTATGGGTACTCCATTGTTGCCAGGGCATTGGTTTATTGGTGCTCTAGTTTGCCTTGAGACTGATTATATGTCTGCTGGTACTTATCTGGAATAGGAATAGTTTAAAATTTAATCAAATTGTCATTCAGTTATCGACATTGTAAATAGCAGATTTAGAGCTACATCTCGCTTTAAATTGCAAATATACTACAGCATTTTAAGTATAAGCCTCAGTTATCTATTTTAAACTTAAACCCATAGAAACTCTTCAAATGCCATGTACTCGTAGGTACTCCACAGTTGATTGATTTTCATCATTTTCGTATTCAATCTCTTTGGATTATTCATTTATGTTCTTTGCTGTTTACTTCTCTGCTGTTCAGGATTAGCTGTCATTTACAACATTGTCATTACGCTTGGAACACCTTGTTTGTTTTGGGTACTTTCTTTATTAACTATTATTACTAAATCGTTTTTTAAAATGATACAAAAGCCCTGAAGACCGAGTTGTGTTCAATAATCATGTTATTCCATATTAGTGGATATTCTGTCAGCTAGGTGAGGTACCACGCTTATTTTCCATTGCTATATTATAATTTGTATTTAAGGTTTTGTATTGATGTAAATAACTAACGATGGCCTGCATAGGCCACTTCTAAAATCATTTGCGACAAGAGTTTTAACAAAAAATATAAGAATAACTATCGTGAACACCTGTCGGATATAGGTAGACCTACTTACAGATCAGACAGATTTCTTATTTTCAGCTCTTTATTCTTGACATAAGTAAGTAACACGTTCCACAAAGTTCGAATAAGGGCAATGGTATTTATAAATGCATTTATTCAAAAGATAATTGCAGCTCTTGGTTACAATAACAATGTAATCACCATCCTAATAGCGACTATATTGCTTTTCTGAGGTTAAAAAAAATAAGATTTTAATTGTTTGTCAGGTGGAAAAATCCTAACTATGGATCGCTGGATTTGCAAGAACGCCGTGGTGACAGGAGCTAGCGCTGGTATTGGAGCCGCCGTCTGCGTGGCGCTCGCGACCGCTGGCATCAACGTCGTGGGACTCGCCCGAAGACCAGCGTTAATTGATGTACGTTTGTACTGTACTCCCATAAACTCTGTTGGGTAATCTATGTTAGATACGTTGTTGATACTTATACTCAGGTACTTCTGTAAGCTAAATAGTCGTAGAGTACCTAAGTGATAAAATCTGTCGCTAATTAACTTCACATAAAAAGTTATGGCAACACCATATGGTCATAGATAGAGGATGGATTGAAATTGCATCATTGCAAGTTTTCTCGTTGGTGCAAAATTGATAAACTATAAATAAGTTAAAAATACGGTATGTCCGTCTCAAAAGCGTTAAAAATCTTAACAATTAAAAAAACCTCTTATTTTGAGAGTTCAAAATCCTTTAAATTCCTCAGGCATTGCAAGCCAAAGTGACCGGGAAAGGCCTGATTAAGTCTGTGAAGTGCGACTTGACGCGGTCGGACGATGTCGCTGCGGCCTTCAAATGGATTAACGAGAACGTTGGCTGCGTTCACATCATTGTTAACAATGCTGGCGTGTTTCATAGGGGACATATCACGGGTACGTACCTTATTAATGATCATCATGCTTGCATTTTTTTCGCGTGTGCCAAGGCACATAAGCAGTTTATTTAGCCTGATTCATTGGACTAAATAATCTTAAACTATAGTTAGAGGAGTAAAATTAAACGGTGTTGAAATTGAGCGAGGTCCATTAAGAACTCGTTGAATAATACACAACTTGTTACTGCAGTATTTACCTGTACCTACCTACCTACTTTGGAAGCGGTGAAGGGTGTTCGACACATCGACATGACTATAGGTATGCATGTGATTATAAGGTCTTTTTATATATTTCGAATAGATTTGGGCGAGGAGGGGTTGAACGATGATCAGATACTCGCTACCATTGGCACGAACTACACGGCGGCAGTGCTGTGCACGCGACACGCCATCCACTCCATGAAGACCCACGGACTCGAAGCGCATATCATTAACATTAACAGGTAGCTTTAAATAAGTGATGATATTAAAGTAGAGTAGAGTTTTCAGGGGCTCTGAAAAATTAGGATCCGGACTGTGGGTGCTATCAAATAATGTTTCTCAGAGTTGACTGGAATGGAAAGGCCCAGGTATCTGAATAGTACCTACATTGATTTACCTTCGTCGGGAAGCGCGTTGTGAATTAATATGTTTCTAGAAAATCCTTCAACTCGGGGCCGTATTGCGTTTTCACCCGACATTATTTGGAAAACCCACCTCAGCCTACGTAAATCAAATGTAAATAGCTATCTTCTTGACCATTTGTTTCTTATCAAAGATATTATAGTATTGCATATTAACCTCAGTATTGCCGGACACTACGTGCCTTTCTCACCGTTTTTCAACGTGTACCCGAGCACCAAGTACGCGATCTCTGCCTTCACCGCCGGACTACTCAACGAGCTATCTGAGCACAAGACCAATAAAATCAAAGTCACTGTGAGTATGCGGTACTAATGCTATCTTTTAATACACTCTTTCCGTATTTAAATACAAAAAGAAGACTCTTTGTCCTCTTTGTACCTATAGGTACTATGTACCTGTACGCATAAATAGGAAACAAAACTTCACTCTGTCATAATCCTAAAATTCTAACTCAGAATTCTAATCCGGGTAGTTTTTACTTCTGCTGGAGAAGAAATTATCATAAATCTTAAATTAAATCTAAAGTCTCGAGTCTAGTAGTATTCTATCCTACTTCCATCTTAACGTGAAAGGATAACCAAGACTAAGACAGGATAATTTTTTTCTCAATTGTATGTTGCCCACCCGCCCACTTAATTTCGAAAATGATCCCACATTTTCGAAATTAAGTGGGCGGGGAATAGCTAGCATAATTGCCTACGGATGTGTGAGCGAAATATAGCTATGTAACCATAAGGTTATGTCGCAGAGCTTGTCGCCCGGGCTGGTGCACACGCAGCTGGCGTCGGACGCCTTCCAGCAGACCAAGCAGCTGCCGGGGCTGCGGCCCGAGGACGTCGCCGACGCCATACTGTACCTGCTGTCCACGCCACCGGCCGTTAACGTAAGTATATGTAGTTGTAGGACTTATAGTAAACAAAAAGTATATTTTTTTGATGTGACCTCTGAAGTAAGTTTTAAATTAGCGCAGGCTTTAATTGCTATACCAGACTTTTTGGTGACACTTTACAAAGGGTTTTATTGAAACGAGTTTGGCCGGTTTGGACTAGCATGATGTAGGGACGGGAGGGCAAAATTGACGTGACTATTATTTATAGTATGCAGAACTTTGCTAGTTGGGTCTTAGTACACTTCGGCTGTGATTTGTATTGCTACTACTAAGTAACATTCTAAAATATAAAACTGTTCAATTTACAGATCGATGAGCTAACAATAACATCAGTGACAGAAAAACGTCTGTGATTGTAGAAATAAATTTAATGACTAAACTGATGGCACTAGATTAGGTTATACACTAGAGTTAGACGGAGGCGTTGCCGAAGGCTGTGGACGCGATGCCCAGCATGCTGGTGCCGAACTGCAGCACGGCGCGGAGGATGTCCATCTTCAGCGTCCACACCGGGGACGGCTTCGGGGTTGAACTGCTCTGCGACTACACAAAAATATATTATTAGTAAAGTATGTGCAACGCTATAGTTGCGTTTGTGACTTTAACGTTGCTAATTTTGAGGTTAACCGCCAAAGTTGTGCAGACACTAGACGAATAGCGGCCTCAAATGTTTGGGACGGTCTAGGCGTGATATTTTACCTGTATTTTTTTATTTTTATGTACTGTTTTTTAACACGCTTTTTTATTTCTAATTTTATATTGTTTATCATTTTTTTTATCAGTTATGATATCTAATAGGAAACGATTTTAATTAAATCGATCTCGAATTGATTTTATTTCGGGTTTAAAAGGGAATGGGCTGTTTTCAGTCTATTCATCAGAGGTTGCAGTTGTCTGCCTTGTTAATGGGCACAAAATATGGTAGATAAATGTTGTTGAGAATGGTGATCGGTATCGATTGGTTGCCAATGTTTGCCTTTTCCAAACGGCCTCCATTAATTATAAGAAACTTCATTAATCTACTGTATACTTACTCTTTGTATCTGAAATGGAATGGAATAAATATCTTGCAAATGATTTCGGTATTTAATTTATATTTGAAACGGTAGGAAAATACTAAGATAAACTTATACTAGCAATAGTTAACAGTTTAATCGACAACAAATTCTAAAGTACACCCTCATTTATGCGACGTGAGAAACATCGTCCTAGTTGCAATACATTTCCGGCTATGATATACCTTTTACATTTTATACTACAGCTTGGCCAGCAATGTATTGCAACTTGCATGATATTTCTCGCATAGTCCAAATGACGATTTAAGGTCTCTAGAAAATTCCTAATATTAAAGATATCGCTTTCACTGAGTATTAAAAGCCATACATAGAGTAGAGCTACACAAATATTGCACATTAAAATCTCCATTATAATACTGCTTGCACATAACACACGTTGCATTGGCTTGTAGAATCAAATCTTATTTAATTTTCAATCTTAAGTTGTTTTCCTAAATTAATGCCATCCACCGGAACTGGATTTGGACATATCTCCCAGTAGTCCCATCAGCAGGCTGGCAAAGAAACCAGCTGAGTCGGTCATCTTCATGCCATTAGCCTCTTCTGAAGAACTGGCATCGGGATCACCCCCCTACAATGGAATATGTCGTAATATAAAGTGTATAGTGGTAGAGGTATTTGGTTAAGGGCCGATTTTTCAATCGCCAGCTGACGAATATGTTTCCCTTTTGACAGCATTTGTATAGAAAATCTGTCAAACGGCCATATTTATTCCTCAGATAGCAGATAACTTATGATTGAAAAATCGGCCTTAAGTCGTATTAGTATATCGTATTTTAAACATGTATTGATATTGTGTTTGTTATACTTACAGCACTTGTCCCCTTCACCAGTTTCGACAAAAACTTTCCGAAGAATTCGCCGTTATTTTTCTGAAATATCCAAGGCTTAATTATATAGTTCACAACAAAATTGTAGCAAAAAACAAATGATTGAAAATGTTTACATACCGCTCCACCTCCCGTTAAAGTGTCGAGTGACGTCAGCAGGTAGCTTGCTATTATCTCTCCGGGGTTTTCTGCACCTTCAGACTTTAGGAAACGTTAATTTGTATTCAGCATAGTTAACAAGGCTTATCATCACCTCTTAAAGTGCGGTGCGATTTCAACTACGAGATTTCAGTTGCGAGTTTCAATACATTGCCGGCGATGTTATATCAATGTTGATTTCATAGATGTTCGGCTCCGCAATGTATTGCACCTCACACAATACTTCTCGCAACGTCTAAATAATCATTGAGACTGGTAAAGTTGTGGAAGCAAGAAACTACTCTATATTACGCTTTGCTGCGTTTTATAACAGCTACAGCCTGAATGCTTATTTCGAAGTCTTCGAAAGGTAATGGTATATCCCCAGAAATGAAAGAATAAAATAAGGAGTCTTACTTACCAACAATCCGACAAAGAGCCCTAACCCAGTCGCTATTAAAGCGTTAATATCCACACCGTCTCCCTGTAACGAATCGTTTGTTTCAATAATATTGAAATTATCAATTTCAATATACTTTTTGCAGGTAAATCAGACTGCTTATACTTAAGTAAACTTACACTCAAATTAGCGACTATTCCACCGACCGTCGCCAGTAAAGTACCCAAGTCTGATTCGCCGTCCTGTGGATAAATTAAATCAATCATTTATTATCATGATTGATTGCAAATTTCACAAAACAAATCACTGTTTCCCACTTACACCACTAAGTCCAGCGAGCAGGCCTAAAATGCCGCCTCCTTGGCCATCCCCTTCGGGCGGCTCATCATAATCCGAGTCATTATCATCACTGTTCGATGCCGAGTCCTGCTTGGACCCACCATTCTCCGTACTCTCCCGCTCCACGCTCTCCTCAGCTCCATTATCCTCGTCTGATTCTGAGCTCTCATCACTCTCACTATCTGTCTCATCAATCTCTTGCTTTTGGAAAGGAGGAGGTTTTAAGTCAACCGTATAGTCGATGTCTATCTCATTGTCTGCTATGTCTTTACGGTCTTGTATTAGTTTTACTTGGACCCGGTTTAGACGAACGAGGTCTTGGATCAACTTTTTAACTATTAAGTTGTTGTTTTTTACCTGAAATTGAAGGTGGGATGGTAAATTGTGTTTGTAATCAGTTTTATAGTTTTCAAATTAAATGGTTTAACAATATCCATCTAAATAAAGTGTGTTTTGCAAAATGTGAAACGGACTTACCTTCGGTGCAAGGTGCTTGAGTGCGTAGGCGTATAAAACCAGTGCAATACACTACAATGAACTCGCGGCTTAAAACCTTGAGACATTTACGTGAGTTAAAATCGAGTGCGGTGCAAGTGCAGTTAGCGAGTAAACGCGAGACTTGTACATGTATCCGGAAGCGGCATTATTAATCGGTATAAAGATTAATTTTATAACGTGTTCAAAGTTGTGGCATTCGTAACAGTGGACAACATTGAGGATACTTCTTTATCACACAATAACATACGAATTTGTCTTATTGACTGTTACATTTAAAAGAAGCATCCCGTTGTCGTAGTTGATACAACCTCTTGCCTTTGTGAAATAGTAGAAAATGCAGAAATAACTACTTAGATAGCATAGTTGGAAGTAAACAAGGATTTGTCGAAAACGAAAAATGAAGGTTACACAGGAGCGTGTAATTTTTTTGTTTAGCCTTTTTTATTCCGGCAAGATAAAGCCCTTTCTTCATTGTTCCATTTCTAATCTATTCGAAGTATAGTGAGAGGGAGTACAAACAAGACTGGCTGGTTAAGACCAGAGAAAAATAGTGAGGAGACTTACGCTAGAAGAAGTGCCTCCAGACAGGCCACCACTACTCGAGGAGGCGGGGAACAGCGCGCTGGCCAGGTTCAGCAGGCTGAAAATATTACTGCCGCCCCCTCCGGCCGGCGGTGGCGGGCTCTTGTTGAACTCTGCTTCGAAGTCGTCATCATCAGAATCCTTGTCAACACTTGTGCCCTTATCGTCCTTCTGTTTAAAAAAAGTTTTTTGGTTGGTACGAGTCGTACGTACAGTCATTATCTTACTTTCCCGGTGAAAAGGTTCTCCCTTCGTTTTGTAGGGACAGAAAACAATTATTTCTGGATGTGTATGTGGATAGGTAGATATTAAAAGTCAGTCACATGTAAAAAATATAGTATTTGAACATTGATTACAGTTTAAGTTATTGCTAAAGTCGTATAGAGGTCGTCCCGTTTTTGATATAAGCCACAGGTAAACATACGATTGCGTCAATTGACTAAGGAATTATGACAAAATTAATTGCTATTTATAAACTGACTGCAATTTATTTCGCAATAATTCCAAAGTAAATTACAGAAACCCTACTTATAAAAATCTTATGTTTTGTTTTTTTACACCTGTAAAATATCTGGTATCTTTCACAGAGACCTCCTACCTGTGCTTAGAGGCCTCGCTCTCCATAGTATCAGAATTAAAAGTATAAATAAAATAAGAATCAACTTAAATTAAAATCTCAAAAGAGAGAGAGAATTCACTTACAGATTCCTTAGAGTCAACTTTATTATCGGAGAGTCCCCTCCGAGGCCGCAGGTAGGATGCCGGCACGCACGCCGCGTTCATGACCAGACACAGCACCAGGAACACAGCCAACCCTCGTCTCCCCGTCATTGTCTTCATTGTCACTCACAGTACACTCGACACACTGAAACCACGCCACAAGCGTTACCATCTAAATATTATATCAACTAATTAATTGAGGAACAAGAATGTTGCGAAACCTGTCATAATTGTTAAATAATGAACTTCTACTCATTTATAACTGTTATTCCGTAATTAACTTGCCTGGGTAGGTTCACATAACTTCGCACACTGATAATTTTGCTTTAGATCATTTGATTTTGGATTCAACGAGCAAATACCGAATTTAGAATGATTGAATGGAATGCTAGACTAGTTAAGTAAGTACATAAGGGACTAGTTTTATGTCACAAGTAACCGGCAATAGACCCACTACATTTTCCTTCTACGCCAAGATTATGTAAATGAATATTCAGGTAGGTAGCACTTAGTTAAAATAATTTTAGACATACCTTTTGACTAGATGCGAACGTATCAGTAACTATCAGCTGATTGCATCGCCACACGACGTAAGGAATATCTTATAACAAAACTGAGTTCCTGTCGCGAAGCTACACAGGGTGATGTCTTCACTCAATGCTTTTTTTTAACTATAAGTTTAAAATTGTCTTAAACGTGACCTAGTATTACTTAACTCAAAAGAGTCTTTATATAATGTTTTTTTTAATAATGTTATCAGAAGTAGTTTTAAGTTCACAACTTAATAACGACTGAAGTAAAACAAGGAAGTTGTCAACTTCTCTCATGAGCAAATTGGTAAGCGGAAGTTTATACAAGACCTTCTAAAACTGTCACCTTACGAATATGCGCATATATTTTAATTACTTGCATTGCTCTTAATCTTAATTAGTAATTTAGTATTAAATATTATCAAAGTAAAATGTTATGTTATTCTAATTCCAAATAGTCTGTTCCAAATAGTCCAGAGTTCTGACATAGGTTCAATATATGCCGGCCGTTATAGACTTTTGTAGTCTAGCGTTGCCTAGCTAAGAATATCAATTAAACGTTAAACATTATTATGATTTAAGTATACTTATACATAATATAAGCAACATCCAGACTTATGTGTATGAGATTTGGTTTACGAAACTGGAAGCGACAGGAAAATTAAATTCTTTAGAGCGTGCATACATTCTTTTCAACCTTAGTTTCTAGGACGAGTCTTGTTAACTTTAAATTAATCCAAGTTATATTTATTCTAACGACTCTTGAATCGTATCTAAGCACCCTGTACATCGGGGCGTGGACTCGCTTAGCAGAAGGTCTCCAACACCAGTATTACCGCGGCTCGGTTGCGCCACTCGAGTTGCCAAACCGTCGCGACTTCCCTGCGACCCTCCGCCCTCCGGCCTCACACTACTGCACACTTCCTCACATCTCGTATCCGTTGACTATTGCGACAAGTGCTATTGCTAATATTTGCTTTGAGTCCCGGTACCGAGGTAACTTGATCTTGACCTACGTGGTTTTGGTTACATACTTAAGATTGCATGGGCTAGTCTAATTTTGCCAATAGACTTGTTGGCATGTACGGTCGCCCAAGAATGTGGTCTACTATTTCTGACTTAATTTCGTGTTTATGTATAATACGGATAAGGTGGACATTAGTAATTGTCAAAATATTGTTATTTGCGGGACAATCACACCTGTTGTTTGACACGCGAATGATTTTGTTTTGAGTCAAGCACCAAGACATTGAATTTTGGAACAAATCGTATCTATTATTAGACTATAAATAGCTCGCAGGCCTCGCAGCGGTCAGCTACAGCTTCACAGGCGTTCATATCTGCAAAAGCTCGACCACTTCCGTTACAATGCTGACAGGTATTAAATCTGCTAAACAAGTTACTTGACCTCCACTCTACATTCAAAGCATTGTACTAAGAATCATTAAAAAAACCGTTAAAAATGTAGCCAAGGTAATAAAAATAGAAACAAAAAAACATAATAAATGCATTTAATATCTATTATTCCACATTATTATAATACAATAAACAACAAAGAATCGCGAGTACATTGTATAAAGCATAACGATTGAATTCAAATATTTACAACAACTAGTTGCTATTAACATCGACACAAAATATGGCAGTTATCATGATTTCACTAAAATGTTTACAATATATAAACTTTTAAAGCCAACCATCACACAACTCCTGACCATGCATCAGGGGACCGATATCTGGCAAAGTGGCAACACACAGGCTTGAAAATTTACAAGTAGTTGTGCTAGTTACATAATCCGCGTTAACGTTTCTATTAGGGGAAATAAAAATACAGTGCCCCGTTACGTCACACCTCAGCTGTTTGACAAAATTGCATGCGTCTAGGGTTGTATGGTCGTTGTTTAAAGCATAGAAAATAGGAGTATAAATAAACGTTACGATTACATAGTTACATTGTTATTTTACATGCCATACAAATATAATGAAATTATAATAAAAAGAGTCGCGTTTCTCTAAAACCTCATAAACCGTTGTTTTGAAATGAATCCATCCATGGGAGCATTTACAAAAAAAATTTGAAATGACGTGAAATTCTCGTATTGAAATAATTAAATTAGCAATTCAGATCTAGGAAAGTCAAAAAAGAGTTATTTCTATATTTAATAATGCTTATTTTGGTACAATTACAATTTCAAATTCTTTAAGTAGTTATACATGGTTTTCACAATCGCACTTGTGGACGCAGGCTAGATTATTGTTATCATCATGTCTAGTCTGTCTCATACATTAACTTATAGTTTAAGCAACCAATATTTTACTAGAAATGCATTTAAAACGGGGGGATTGTTGATGACTCTTTCAGAACATGAATATAGTATGGAGCTAGTATTTAATGCTTTTACGCCTTTTTTTTATAGTGGAAAGAATACCCACTACGAGTGTAGGGTACTGTAGATAAAGCGTCATATGACTTCAATTAAGCAATATCAACGATGCTATACGCACGTATTACTTGAGTTTACAGTACATTCACAGAGCCTCAAGATCGGAGACTGCACAGATAGCCGAGTGGTAGAGGTCACCAAGTCAAATCCACTGAGCGGAAAGTGTCGCGGGTTCGATCCCCGCTAGGACAAGCATTTGTGTGATGCGCGAATGTTTGTCCTGATTTTGAGTGTCTTTGTACATGTGACTTGAATGTTTGCGAAATCCCCGCGACACTAGGATGAAACTCTTATTACAAATTAATGCGGGATTCGTATATATTTTTTTGATTGACTTGGCCTAGTCTCAGATTCGGAATCTTTGCCCGCCATTGGAATATCGAACCCCGTACCGAGTTTTATTTATTTATACAGACGCCTGTCACATCCACATTTCATCACGCCACGGTTCCTCTTCAAATAAACAGTGGCACTAAGTCGAACATGTGGTAGTCGTTCAGTCGGTTCCTACGGACACGTCGTGCCTCGGGGGGCGCAGTCTCTCCATGAGGGGCAGCGCGACGCCGACGAGCTCGTCCCAGTCGGCGAGGCGGCGGCACGGCTCGCAGCCGCACTCCGCCTCGCCGTCCTCGAAGCCGAGGTCCTCGCCCGTCACGTCGCCCTCCTCGGAGCCCAGCATGCCTGACGTCACGTGCCCCGAACTCAAGCATGATGCCTCGCACTCTGACAAGTTGTTGTTGTCCGTGTCGAATGTTACCTAAACATCATACAACTTAAGGATATTTTTATGTTCACTTTACAATTGTAAAGTGAATTAACAATCAGTTGAATTAAAGAGTTGTCTATAAAAAATCAGTACAATATAATTATGTATACGATACTTTGGTTCAGTAATTGGTTCTTAGCAGAACATACGTAAGTAGATATTCATTTTGCGTTAAGAACTGTGAAATGCAACACTTTGTATTTTTTTAACCTAAACCTACATGAAATTGTATTCTACATTTTCATAATGCAGTCTGCAAAAGTAGAGTTTTTTGATAGAGCTATTAGCGTATTTGAAAATAATGGTATACTTATAACAATCAGGCAAAATAGGCAGACTTTGTTCTCAACCGCCCAAAGTACCATATTACTGAAGTTAAATAAAAATAAATAAATTATATTATACTAACATGATGTTTGGAAATAGACGATTCACTGGCATATTGATTTCCCATTTTAGTAGCTTCGCATGCAGCAAACACGGATTCGTCATCTGTAATTAAAATAATTATAAAAAATACAAACAAATTTTATTGAGAACATTTTAGCAAAATACAAAAGTGTTTACTGCATTATCAATGTGACCCCGACGTGATTTGAACACGCAACCTTCTGATCTGGAGTCAGACGCGCTACCGTTGCGCCACGGAGTCGGTGTTAAAGAAATTGAAATATACGTTTGTATTGTAAGTCATAAATTGTATATAAGAACATTGTACATAATAATATATTCAGTAGTATTTTGCTTAAATACGTGCGGTGGCACGCTGTTCCGCCCGTTGACCTAACATATTTTATATACTGACCCAGCAAACGTTGTTTTGCCTAATAAATTATTTCTAGTTGTATGTACTTTTAATGCAACTTTATAAAAAAAATTAAAAAAAAAATTGTGAGCAACCGTTGATATGAAGACTTAGGGGTATGAAAAATAGATGTTGTTCTATACTCAGACCTACCCACAATATTTATACAAAATTTCATAAAAATCGGTCGAACCGTTTCGGAGGAGTACGGTAACTAACATCGTGACACGGGAATTTTATATATTAGACTATGTGTAATGTATGGATATCATTTATTATCAACCATTCATTGTTTACGTTAGAAACAAAATATGGATGTGTTTGAACATAATAGTTACAGGAAAGAAACGAGCAAGTCTTTAATCTATTTCGATGCACAAAGAACGAATGCCGTTCGTCCAAACAAGAAGAAATTTATTCAGAGTTACTGTTGGCATGTATAATAAAAATACTGAGTGTTATTCATGTCGACGAACTTTGTTGTTTTGTAGCACAAGGCCGTTGGTCTTCGCGGTTATACTGTAGATGTTGTCTCTTACCGATAGATGCGAAAGTATCTCTGTCTGTCAGTCTGTCTCGCTTTCACGTCAAAACTACCGAGCCAATTGTAATTAAATTAGGTACACATATAGTCTAAGCCTGAGAAGGTAAATAAGCTACTTTTTAACAGGAAAATGGTTGAAAAGGGGAGGGGGGGGGATGGCGGTCAATGTTTATATTTTTTTTTCTACGGCTTTTTTATAAACAGGCTTTATTATAAATGCGAAAGTAACTCTGTCTGTCACGCTTTCACGTCAGATAGAGTTGACCTTGAAAAAGAACATAGGATAGTTTTTATCCCGGACTTTTGAAGAGCTCTCTTGGAAACGCGATATAACCGACGTCGACGCGGGCGAAGAGCTAGTGTATCATAAATATTGTTTATTTCAAATAATGGCATGTGCTCAGCTGTTTTAGGGTATTTAAATATTAAGAGAGGCTACATATTTCAGCGGTCTCATGGAAAAGGGAAGCACTGAAGCCCACGCCGACGGTGATGCGGGCAACAGCTAGTTATTTAATAAATGCAACGACCACATGTAAAGAGGAATAACTTTTTGATTTGTAAATAAAGATTACCTTAAAGGTTCGCGAACGTATCAAGATAGTAATAGAGGGAGTCATAAAGCTCATTCATGAAAGCCGTTGTTCTTTTGTCTTAAAAAAACAAATTCGCTCTTCGGTATGTTAAACTATGTTATCTTTACTTCAAGGAAGTTCGACAAACATTCATGTAACATTCACAAAGACACTCGGATCCAAAAAAAATGCTTGGCCTTTGAGGGGATCGAACCTGCGACACTTAGCTCACTGCATGTGCGGCGTGGTGACCTAGATCACACTCTGCTTATAAAATTGTGCAGTCAAATGGTAAGTTCTCAAATTATTAAACTAGCCAGTTAAGAAAAAAAAGGATTACCAATTGGTACAACCGTGACACTCCTATTTATATATGCTTTAATACTCTACTTGTACAAATGTAGAGTCTACGAGGCATGAGCACAAGTTTCAATTAAGTCGTGCTTTTGTGGATATTATGAGTTTTAGTTCCAATATTTGTTGAAAGACGCATGTATTTTATGCCAAATAACACAAAACAGTATATTCAGTGTAACAGTATCAGCAGAATATCAGAATATCAGAGCAGAGTATCAGCAGTATCAGCAGGCTGTGAACAAAGTGAAACAAAGAAAAAAAAAAAGATTTTTCTTCAGCGCAGTTGTTAAGATTTACTTTAAAATTGATTGAATACCAATTATTACTTGCTTTGAAGTGCATCATGATAGAACAGTCTACAACGGTGGTTGGAGCTTTTTCCAGCATTGGCACAATAAGTAGGTAAGTACTACGAGTACATATCTGCTCTACAAACTAGTTGTATGGTATGTATGTGTATTACACATGATATTATATATACGCATAGATAGAGCCTAATCACAGTAAGTGTAGCGTGATGTGTTGCAAAGCTTGTTATGCGACATATTATGCAGCTTGGAGATCAGTGCGAAAGATTCGTCTGTTTTACGAGTTGTGTTTTAATTGTTTTAATTTTCGGCTTGAATATGTAGATAAAACATAATGGTCTAAGAGCCCGTGAACCCCAGACCTTCGTTATTTTATAAAAGCTGAAAGTTTGTCAGCGCATACTCCCAACACAGATAAGAACGATGGACCATTATGAAGTTTGGGTTATAGTGGCTTAGGCAGGTAAACGGTACTAAAGGTGTGTAAAATACCGATCTAAATTCGTCAAATAATAAAGTGCGATTTTTTGATATTATCTTCAGAATATTATTAAAAATCACGTTATTCATTGCCAGACACTTAACATCGTGGCAACCCCTTGCCAGACACCCTTAATGTTCATGAAATTATAGTTTAACTTACGTTATAGTATAAAAGCTGATTTTTATATATAATACTTGGGTAATAAGTAGATGATGTTTGCTCATTAGCCAGACATTTTTTATAGTTCCAACCCCTTGCCAGACAAGCATGTAGGGTAGCTGTAGGAGCGAGCGCGAGGCAGTATGTATATAAGTGGGTGCGAGTGAGATGCGTTTGTATTGTTTAGTATTTAATACATGCTTACATCAACTAAAACAATAATATGTGCTATCTTCAATTATTATTAATTAAATATTCGTTATAAATGATAAGAATAATATTAATTATATCATTACTTACGTTAAAGTGTAATAGCTGATTTTTATATATAATATTTGGGTAATAATTAGATGATGTTTCCTTATTAGCCAGACATTTTTTATAGTTCTAACCCCTTGCCAGACAAACATTGTATGTCTTAAGAAGAGATTTGTGATTAGAATGACTCATGCAAATAAACTTTTTGGCGCAGATTTATTTAACTAATTGTTCAAGAGCAAAATGTACTTTTATAGTAATTTGTTAAACCATAGCGCGATAGATGGCATTGACGTCGAATTAGATCGCGCTATGGTTTCGTTACATGAGTTGACATATACATTTTGAAACATTTTCAATATATGACTCTCTCGCAGACCAAACAGTGTTATTTTAATTTATCAGTGCAGTTCTTCAGCTCGGTGCTTTAACATTTGGTCCAAGCGAGCCGGAAGTCAGACCCGGTTAAGTCTAGACTTTTTTGGAGTGCAGCGGTGCCAGCTTTGGTCCGCATCCCAAGTACTCGCAGTGGATCGCTGCGGCAAAGTACTGGGATTATAGTTCAACGGATGGCCACAGAGGGCGCCACCGTTATCAAGATCAGCCTCCGAGTTGAAGAAGAAACAGCATCGTGCAGCAAGGTGGACGGAGCCAGTGATTGCAGCGGGGAGTTCCAGTTCAAAGTGATGCCATAGAGGGCGCCACTAGCATCGACCAGTTCAATAAGTCTACGGGTTTGTGTGATTGAAGTGCAACCGTGAGTACAATTAATCGAGTAAAAAAAAAAAGTAAGTAGCAGTGAAAATTAAGAAGTCAAGCCAATTTGAACTTTATTTCAAAGAACATTTTAACTTTAAAATTTTGTAATTATATATAGATATTTCAACTTAGTTTTAAGACTCTGTATATAGATAGGACTTAGAATAATTCTAAGATCTACGGGGAACCTATGCCCGATTTCTGAAAGAGTGAATTTGTATTTCAAACACTTGTAAAATTTTTCGGATTCTTTGAGACTTTATTCGAATTCATTAATTGTAAAACATTTCATAAATTATTTAATATCAAGAACATGGAAGGCGAAATTAATATATTAAAAGACCTTCAAAATGTTATTCAAAAAGCTTTAACTAATGTTAAAAAGTGTCCGAAAGATAGACTTACTTTAGAATATATTCAAGCAAGACTTGAATTACTTGAAAATGATTGGGATTCATTTAAAAATACTAAAACTCAACTTTACGGTCATTATAAATTAGAGGATATAATAGGTCAAAAGGTTGTGGATATTTATGATTCAACCGAAGATACTTACATTACATGTAAATGTTTAATGAAGTCTATTCTTAATAAGATCAATGTTGTTAGTGAGTCGCAAATTCCAAAGGGCGGTCCTAACAATAATACTGGTAATTCAAAATCATCCAATTCGTTCGTAAAGTTACCGAAAATTGCAATCCCAACCTTTTCAGGCAAATACAGTGAATGGACAACCTTTCACGATTTGTTTATATCTTTAGTTCACGAAAATTCTTCATTAGACAATGTTCAAAAACTGCACTATCTGAAGAGCCACCTTACAGGTGAAGCTGAACAGTTGGTCAGGCATACACCAATTTCAGCGGCTAATTATAGCGAATGTTGGTCACAATTAGAGAGGCGTTATGCTAATAAGAAGTACCTAACTAATTGTATTCTGAAAAGATTGTTTGGCCAAAAACGTATAAATGTCGAATCAGCTAGCGCGTTAAAGGAATTGTTAGATACCACAAGCGACTGTTTAAGTGCGCTAACAAATCTTAATATCGATGTGAGTACATGGGACGTTATCATCATCCATATCGTAACGTTCAAATTAGATAATGAGACCAGGAAGCAGTGGGAGTTAAGCGTTTCTAACATTTCCAGCAACGAATTGCCAACCTTTCACCAGTTTCAAACGTTTATGGAAAGTCGGTTTCGGGCGCTAGAATGTATCGAGCCCTGGAAAGCTACCGGACACCAGGTCAGTAACAGTTCACACGCTCATAGCTCTAAAGTGATGATAGCCACAAAGTCATCCTATATACGTTGCGAATACTGCTCGGACCCTCACAAGCTCTGTTTCTGTAAACAATTTGCTAAACAGTCCATAGTAAGCAGGCGCGAGTTTGTAGCAAAAAATAAAATTTGCTTCAATTGTTTAGGCAGCAATCATACAGTGTACGACTGTAAAAAGCAGACCTCCTGTAGAGTTTGCAAAAAGCGTCATCATTCCTTGCTGCACCCTTACGGAGAGCCAGAGAATAAAGCAACGCCTATGGTGGATAGCACTAGTTCTTCGACTAGTGATAATCCCATTGTGACGTGCTTGTCTACAGGTAAGGTTCCCAAGCCCAGACAGGTGTTATTAGCTACTGCGTTAATAAAAGCCGAGTCAAAGACTGGTGAATTCCAGACTATTCGAGCCCTGCTTGATCCAGGCTCACAAGCTTGTTTTATAACAGAAGCTACCGTCCAATTTCTTAGTCTTAAGAAAATTCCAGTTCAAGGGCTTGTTTCAGGTTTAGGAAATAATCAATCAATCATTGCGAAGCACATGGTACAGATTACAATCAAATCAACAGTCCATGTTGATTTTCAACTTAACATAAATGCCTACGTCTTGAGTAAGATCACATCATACTCACCTGAGCGATGTATTCAACCAAGTTCATTTGATTGGATTGACATCCACGGTCTGTGCTTGGCAGATCCTAAGTTCAACACACCCAATAAAATAGACATCTTATTGGGTGCAGATGTTTATGGTTACATCGTCAAGGAAGGCATAATTAAGAGTCCGTCTGGTACTCTTATGGCACAGAACACCACTTTAGGGTGGGTCCTTTCCGGTGTTGTCAGTTCGGATATTGATAGGTCAAGGCATCACATTAAAAATATAACCGTTCATAATGCACAGTTCAACGAAGATCAACTCCTGAAAAAGTTTTGGGAGATAGAAGAGCAAACTAGTACAAAGAAAATCTTAAGTCCAGAAGAGCAAAAATGCGAAGAATTATATAGTAAAACTACTAAGCGAGATGATACAGGAAGATATATAGTACACTTACCGTTCCGCGATGATAATCCTGAATGTAAGGCCGGAGGTTCTCGTGAAATAGCTGAAATAAGATTCAAATCGTTAGAAAAAAGATTAAATAAGAACACAAATTTAAAACAAAGGTATACAGAAGTAATTAATGAGTATTTACAATTAGGACATTTAAGAGCTGTAAAAAGCGACGATAATAAAATGAATGAAGCGGTTTACTTACCCCATCACGCGGTTATTAGAGAAGATAAGACCACGACGAAGGTACGTGTTGTGTTTAATGCTTCTGAAAAAAATAAAAAGGGAGTATCGCTCAACGACACTCTGATGGTTGGGCCGACACTACAAGCCGACTTGAGGCATACAATTATGCGATGGAGAGAACATGCTATTGGTATTGTGGCGGACATCGTTAAAATGTACCGTCAAATTAGGGTAACTGAGGAGGACGTCGTATATCAAAGAATACTCTGGCGTGATGATCCAAAAAAACCAATAAAGGATTATGAGCTGCTAACGGTGACTTTTGGAACAGCCTCGGCACCGTATCAGGCAGTTCGAACACTACATCAAATCGCATACGATGAAGGAGACAAGTATCCTCTGGCGGCTGCTAAAGTCTTAAATAATTTTTATATGGACGATTTAATGACTGGATGTGATAGTATAGAAGAAGGCGTAGAAATCTGTAAACAAATGATGGAATTACTGGAGAAGGGTGGCTTTACATTGCAGAAGTGGAACAGTAACAATCAAGAATTAGCTGATAAGATTACTTCAATACAGCAAACAGGTCAAATAAAAAATGAGGACAATCATAGGGATAAGGACAAAGAGAACATATTATTAAAGGAAAAAGAAATACAGACCAAGAACATAGAAATTAAACTAGATAGTACTATAAAAATTCTGGGACTTACCTGGAACCGCTTAAATGATACCTTCCTATACTCGGTGAATCTCCCGCCGCCAACATCTACATCTGTAACAAAAAGATTTATAATATCCGACATAGCTCGCTTGTTCGATCCATTAGGTTGGTTAGCGCCTAGTATAGTCCTAGCAAAGATGTTTATTCAGAAGTTATGGCTGACAGGTGTTGGTTGGGATGAAGTTTTAAGCCCTGAATTAGTAACTGAGTGGAAGACTTACCGCGAAGAGGTGTCATTACTTACCAAAGTGCGGATACCTCGGTGGCTTGGTACAAGTTCGACTGACGATCGGGAGCTGCACGGGTTTAGTGACGCTTCCAAAGCTGCGTATTCAGCCGTAGTTTACTTGAGAATTATCGATTCTACAGGTAAAATTCAAGTTGCGTTGTTGGTTGCAAAAACTCGAGTAGCCCCCATTAAGCAAATAAGCATTCCACGCTTAGAGTTATGTGGTGCAGTACTGCTATCAAAGCTTTTGATAGAAACCGCACAAGTACTCAATATTTCAAAAGAGAAGATAACAGCATGGACCGATTCTACAGTGGTACTATCATGGCTTAACAGCCATCCTAGCAGGTGGAAAACCTTTGTAGCGAATCGGACCTCTGAAATATTGGACACAATGAGTTCATCTCAATGGTTTCACGTCTCAACCAAAGAAAACCCTGCAGACTGCGCTTCTAGGGGAATGCTACCTAATTTATTAGTTAATAATAAATTATGGTTTTCTGGACCTACATTTCTAAAAAATAATATTATTGAGTACGAAAGGCCAAAGGATTTAAATATAGACTTAGAACAAACGATAAAAGTACACACAACTGTCGGTCCAGAACAGATTATATTCAAAAACTATTCATCGCTTAGAAAGTTAGTCAGAGTAGTCGCATATTGTCGAAGATTTTTTAAAAGGAACACTTATAATAATAAATATTTAACAAGTCAGGAAATAGAAGAGGCTTTAGAAAGCTGTATAAAAAATGTACAAAAAGACATATTTACAATAGAATATACACAATTAAAAGATCATGGTTATTTAAAATTAAAATCTAGTAAATTGAAATCACTCTGCCCTTTTCTCGACAAAAATGACGTGATAAGAGTTAGGGGTAGACTTGAAAAGTCCGAGCTGACTGAAGCGATGAAGCATCCCATAGTCTTACCACATTCCAGCTATCTTACTCTCCTGATAATTGCTGATGCGCATGAGAAAACTCTGCACGGTGGACCTCAGGTGATGGCAAACTTTTTAAGGTCAGCCTATTGGATAATAGGTGCTAGAAGTCTGGTACAGCAATATGTACGCAAATGTGTCACATGTGCCAGACAGAAAGCAAACGTTAGAAACCAACTGATGGGTTCCCTCCCATCAGTCCGCTGTACTCCAGCGAGACCATTTTTACATAGCGGAGTAGACTATGCTGGGCCTATCAATATAAGGACGACAAAGGGACGTGGGCACCGTTCCTACAAAGGGTACATATGCTTGTTTGTGTGCATGTCCACTCGCGCTATTCATTTGGAAGTCGTCAGCGATATGAGCACACAAGCATTTTTAGCTGCGTTTCGTCGATTTGTTTCGAGACGAGGTCACTGCGCTAAATTATGGAGCGATAACGGCACCAATTTTGTAGGTGCATCCAGAGAGTTGCAACAGTTGGCATCTATTCAGCCGTCTATCGCAGAACACCTGGAGGCCAACCATACGGAGTGGCATTTTATCCCGCCGCATGCTCCCAATTTCGGTGGTCTTTGGGAAGCGGGGGTAAAGGCTACTAAGTTTCACCTTAAAAGGGTTATTGGCGACGCTACACTCACTTACGAGGAAATGACTACACTCCTCAATCAAGTGGAAGCCTGCTTGAATTCGCGACCGATTAGCGTTCTTAATTTTAGTGATCCTGGTGAGCCCTTGCCTTTAACCCCAGGACATTTCCTTATCGGAGAATCTATAGTGAATGTACCTGACAAAAATTATAATAGTTCAAATGTAAGTTACTTGACTAGGTGGCAATTCGTTCAAAGGATGTTACAGTCATTCTGGAAACGCTGGTCACAAGACTATTTGTCGAACCTTATGAATAGATACAAATGGTCTTCTCAAGTTCCGGAGCCCAATATAGGAGACATCGTATTAATTAAAGAAGACGACTTACCACCAAGTCGCTGGCTATTAGGTCGTGTTGTACAAAAGCACCCAGGTGATGATAATGTCACACGTGTAGTCTCAGTGCGGACTAAATTCTCGACCATCAAAAGACCAACGTCAAAGTTATGCGTTTTACCAGTTACGGTTTAATGTTACATAGTTAGTCCATTTTATTTAGAATATTTTTATGTATGTTTAGACCAAAAAGGGTTTTTTATTTAGCGTTAGTTGTGTTTAGTTATATTATTAATATTTAAGGTCTACATGTTAAGTTCATGTATTTTAAGTTCAAAATACCATCCCATAAGTTCATCGTCATTGTACTTTAAGAAGGACATTCCGTCAATAATGTCCTTGGTGGGCGGTATGTTCAAGAGCAAAATGTACTTTTATAGTAATTTGTTAAACCATAGCGCGATAGATGGCATTGACGTCGAATTAGATCGCGCTATGGTTTCGTTACATGAGTTGACATATACATTTTGAAACATTTTCAATATATGACTCTCTCGCAGACCAAACAGTGTTGTTTCAATTTATCAGTGCAGTTCTTCAGCTCGGTGTTTAACACTAATAATCTATGTAAATTTTAAAAACATCTTAAGGAAAGACATTCGATGCTACAATTACCTTAAATTGTTAAAAATTTTAATTTATTTTATCAAAAACAGGTTTAAAAAAAAAGCCAAAATAATATAATATTTTTCAAAAATTTAATTAAAAATAGGTTAATGATGCTACAAGCTATCTCCACAGCTACCTGGGAAGGTTGAGGTTCTGTTGATTGAGAAGCTGAAGGTAGGTGTGATACAGTTGACTCAGTCAAATGCGATGAACCTGGTATTGAATCGTCTGTTGATGTATTAACGTCTTTAAATGTTTCTTTTTCTTGCTCTCTTTCAACAATCTTTTGAGATTTTTTTGGTTCTGAGGTAAAATATTTTTTCATTAGCCCTGTGAATAATTTGTAACATTCCCTGTGATAGCCACCCTCTGTGTATTCACGTGGAAAAATGATGTCATTGTACTTAAGGTTATGTTTTTTTCGCAATTTTAAAATTAATTCACATTTTTTCAATGTCTCGTCAGAAAATAATGTTATTTTGCCACTACTTTTGTTGCAAATAACACAAATTAATGTATCACCCATGACTTATTTTTAATACAAAATCACTTTTATTTAAAAAGTCACATAAACAAATTGTAAACTTATAATCTACGTATCATACTATAAAATATTATTTGTCACTACTTTTTTTTGCAAATAACACAAATTAATGTATCACCTATGATTTGTTTTTATAATACAAAATCACTTTAATTTAAAAAGTCACATAAACAAATTGTAAACATATAATCTACGTATCATGCTATATTATATTATTTTAGCTGATGTAAACATGTACTGAGTACTAAACAATACATGCGCAGTAGAAATAACAACTGCGCAGTGAGGGATCGCGGTAGACTTAACTCGCCATCTCACTCGCACTCACTCATATACATACTGCCTCGCGCTCGCTCCTACAGCTACCCTACATACTTGTCTGGCAAGGGGTTGGAACTATAAAAAATGTCTGGCTAATGAGCAAACATCATCTACTTATTACCCAAGTATTATATATAAAAATCAGCTTTTATACTATAACGTAAGTTAAACTATAATTTCATGAACATTAAGGGTGTCTGGCAAGGGGTTGCCACGATGTTAAGTGTCTGGCAATGAATAACGTGATTTTTAATAATATTCTGAAGATAATATCAAAAAATCGCACTTTATTATTTGACGAATTTAGATCGGTATTTTACACACCTTTAGTACCGTTTACCTGCCTAAGCCACTATAACCCAAACTTCATAATGGTCCATCGTTCTTACCTGTGTTGGGAGTATGCGCTGACAAACTTTCAGCTTTTATAAAATAACGAAGGTCTGGGGTTCACGGGCTCTTGCTCTATAATATATGCCGCGTCTAGTGTTGTCAACGAGGCTGAAGTAGTATGTATGGTGCGGGTATCAGAGTAGACTCACCGATGAACATGGCGAGTGCCTCTGCTACGAGATGCGCGTGCACGGGCGAGAGCGGCGCGCGGTCGTGCGCGTGCGCGTTCCAGAGCGCGCGCGCCAGCAGCGGCGCGGGCGCGGGGTCGGCGCGCTCGGCGGCGGCGGCCAGAGCGCGCGCCGCCAGCGCCGCCGCCGCCGCGCCCTCCGCGCCCGCGCCGCACACGTTCACCAGCACGCCCGCCGCCGCGCACCGGACGCTCGACTCCTCTACACACAACCGAAATTCAGACACTAAAGATACCAGGGAACTTCGAGCCTAGGAGTTAGCGAGTTCTAAGATTTATCGATTTTCGCGATAACTTGCCATGTTTACTATTTTTGGTTAACAAAGTATTGAAAAGTGTTCTAGAGTAATTTAGTAGATATTAGTAGTCCAGTTTTCGTTCGATTTTTTTCTTTCCTTTCCATTAAATAACTTATCTTAATCATTCATAAACATTTTTTTTAACAATTGTCAGTTAACAGTTGCAAACTTAATGACATAGTCCTGTCAAAATGAGATAAAAGGAGAAACACCTTCGTCACGGATGAGTAACAACTGGAAAGTTACATGTTAGAGTTACCATGTTGCAGGAAAGGCTCGAGCCAGTCGAGTGCACCTTCCAGCACGATGAGCTGCGCGGTCCGCGTGGCGCGCGACACGTTGCCGAGCGCGCGCACCGCCTCGCACGCCGCCGGCCCGCGCCCGCGCAGCCAGCGACATGTGGCTGAGAGGATATCAAGTAACATCATGTGTGGAGGACAAAGACAGCAAGGAAGATCAATGTATCAGAATACTAAAAATAATAGGCTGGTTTCTCAAAGTTCGATAAATTAAATATGTAGAGCAAAAACGCTATTGGTCAACTCGGAAAAGGGCTCAGGTTTAAAGCAGCAGGTGTACCTCTTCTCTTCCTCTGCCCGAAGTATTGATAAGCAATTCTGGGCAGGGCAAATTAAATCGGGTTAGTTGTTAGTAAGTGCAAAACTAGAATGTTCTGGGATGTCTTTCGTTCATTACCTGATGCAAAAAAGAAGGCCGTACTTGATAAAATCTTATAATTTGTTAAAGCAGTTTAGGTCCCACTCAGTCTAAGTAAGTTCTAACATCAGGAACAATATTTACCTTTACATATGTTGTCTATATGTACATGCAGCGGGTCGGGCGGGTCCGGAGGCTCGCGGTAGAACGTCATATTGTTAAGAGTTGCGAGCGCCGCCGTCGCTAACTCCTCGCTGCGCTCGATGGCACTCGAACGGTCCACACCCTTCTGGGATTGTGAATGAATATGCTTCCGAATCAGGTAGTAGGCAGTAGGTAGGTTTAAGTTTAGCTTAGTCAGAATTTAACATAGACTGACTCACTTATCCGGATGAAGAATAACGTATAAGTATAAAAACTCCTCGAATCCACAAATCAAATTTAAATGAGCTAGAAATCTGGATAATAGACACATCCTTTTACTGGAGTCCACATACTAGAATATTCCACAGCAAAATATTCGTTAAAAATAAAGAGGCCAATGTCTGCTCCCCGTTTGCAAAAAGATTAACCGTTACCAACCTTATTTCCTTGTAAGAGTGCAGTTTTCTCAGCCAGCTCTAGACAAGATAGCAAGGCTTTGACGATTCTCTCCGCGTGCATGTCCGCTAACCCCCGGCCAGCACGCTCCGTCAGACATAAGTTGGCAACTACGCGAACAGTCTGGAGAAACATATACATTTAGGTTAAAGCACTTAGAGAAACTCATCGATAAGGGTTGTGTAAATCAAATTTAAAATTGTTTTGCATGCTACTTCAATGTTTTTGAAACCCCCGCGACACAAGGATAAAATTTCTCAGTGGGGAGTCATTTTTTTAAGTAAAAAATAATAATAAGTACGACGTTAAAGCGTTACCTTGATTAGAACATCTTCGCATGAGCCGTCTGATCCATTTAAATCTGAACCTAAGGAAAATGAACAAAAAATAAGTGTACATACACATGATAAGAAATGGTAAAACGATTTCTCGAAATATTTGAAACTTTTTGCAGTATAAAAATCGTTAGTTAATACTTAGTTTAATGTTTCTTTTATATTTTGTATGTTACCTATTAAATGCTGTTCTGGTTCAGACTGTTCGGAGTCTGTGTCGGGCGTGTCCTGCGCGCTGCGTCGGGCGTATGACTCCAGTATCGTTAGGAACACATCTATCGCGCCTTCCTCGTTGTATATCTAAAGCAGCATGTTAAGTCAGGTACGTATTATAGTCCATATTTTATGGGTGGTGCTTTTATTATGAGCTTAAGGAACTGGAGGTTACTTAAAAATTTTAGGTAAGAAGAATAAGAAACTTTTCAATCTCAAGATCCGAAATAATTTAGAAAATTGAGTACTTTCTCTAGACCTGGTCACACACAGACATAGGTCTTGAACTTCTAACAACTAAATTCTTTCATACAGAGTCTTACGGCGACATTGTTTCGTAGATCTATTTGAGTATATTCTATTGCCTAGGTACTTTATACATACGTCGTTCCTGGCCCTTTCGTCGGCGGCCGCCATATTCCCCAGTGTGTATGCAAGGCGCACGGCGAGAGGAGCTCGCGGCGCGCACGCAGCTAACGCGCGTACCAGCACGCCGCATGCGCCTGCGCGCGCGCACAGCCACGCACAACACGTTGCCTCGCCAGATACCACACTGATCACACACCACACGGATATATAAGATATGTATTTAACGATCATATGGAGGGCACTGTTTTGTGGGTCTGACCGTAGAAGAGAACCATCAGACCAGAGTCAGGTTTTTGAGAATTGTTTCTAAGCGCTGAGCAAGTCACAAAAAACTATAAACTTTTTTTTTAAGAAAATCGTACAATTATATTGGGTGCCAGTAGAGATGATGTCACTGAGGCGAACCTCGGTAGCGGTGACAGGAACAATTAAACGCTTTCCGCAGGAGTTGGTCGAGGTGGCGTGGGAGGGAAGGCCAGCCAAGCCAACACCAATGACCACGTCTGCCGCAAGAATTTGTTTGAAGTGGCTATGACAAGAAACTGTAGAAGGATTTACGGGCGTAGGGTACCAATGACTGCACGGATAGCCGAGTGGTTGAGGTCATCACGCTAACTAAACTCACTTTGAGCAACGTGTTCGATCCCCGCGTAGGACAAGCGTTTGAATTCCACGAATGCTCATGCTGAGTCTGGGTGCCTTAAGCCTTTGTGCATTGTGCAAGTAAATTGTATGTTTGTGAAACCCCCGCGACACAAGGATTAAATTACATAATGCGAGTGCCGTTTAAAAAAATACTACCCGTACCTGAGACACCTGGCGACGTTGGTGAGCACGTCGCGGTCGGTGTGCAGCTGCAGCGCGGCCAGCAGCTCGGGCAGCGCGCCGCTGGCGAGGAACTCGCGCGCGCACGCCGGCAGCGCGCCCGCCAGGCTGCGCAGCGCGCCCGTCACCTGGTACAGCGCGTGCGTGCTCTGCTCCGGGGAGCCGCGGCGAGCCTCCGCCTTCTGCACATATCGTACATACACTGACGACACACAGTTACTGTGCCTTAATGCCATGTCTCACGATGTCTCAAATTTATAGTAAGCGAACCCGCACTGCTGATGATTACCGGAACACCACGTGCCGTACCATGCCATATGTGATTAGAAGTTCTGACTTAACAGACGACATCCTCCCCACGGTCAGAGTGCAATGTTGCAGCTTCGTCCGCGATGTAACATGTCTCTATTGACTACGTAGGTACATTTCAAGATTTGCACACCTACACTCACAAAAACATGACCCAGGATGTCATGCTCATGCGCATGGTTATTGGTTGCGAGACTGCGATTAGAATATTTGTTACACAGCTAACTTGAACATGTTATATAATGCCTCAGGCCACTCACGGCGTTGTTGAGTATCTTGAGATGCAGCGCGGCGAGGTGCGCGGCGCCGGCGCGGTGCGCGCGCGCGGCCAGGCGCGGCTCCAGCGCCAGCACGCGCAGCGCCGCGCAGCCGTAAACGCAGCACTCGCTCTCCGACACCGGCTCCGCGCGCCCGCAACCCTCCACCAACAACTCTACACCACACACACGACAACTCACATAACTAAAGGATTAAGACGAGCTGGAAATATGACCTTGCTGATCAGAATCAGCTATTAAATTCAGTTTGACAGGATGACACCAAAAAATCCTTGACCAAATGAACCTAGTAGTACTAAATCATGCGAGAAAATTAGGGTTTAAGTTAATGAACAAAATAGTCGAATGAAACGACAAAAATCCCATGAGTATAGTTACCACAGAAATCTTATCGAGAGTTCGCAACTTACCAAGTAGGTCTGTGTCCCTGAAGAAGTGATCGTTCTTGTCATTCTTGGCTATTCTGAACACGAGCTTACAAGCTCCCGCAAGGTGAGCTCCGGTAATCCGCAACTAGAAAAATACGTTACATCATATGTTTTAACAACCGACTTTAAAAAGAAAGAGCTTCTCAATTCGTTGTAATATTTTTTTACGTTTGTTACTTTCGTAGTGGATAAGCTAATTTTGTTTATTCTTTTTTAATTTAACGAGAAATAACTGTAATCAACAGATTACAGTTATTTCTCGTTAAATTAAAAAAGAATAAACACAAATATGAACACATATTAAAAAAATATCAAGTTTGGGTACGTAAGAACATTTAATTAGAAGTCGGTAGTACGATTCTATTCTTTAAAAAAACCTTAATAAAAACTTGTTTTAGTTGCGTTGATAAAAAGAGGTTTTATTTCAAGTAGGCCTCAAGCAGCTCCCACATGAACTGAAAGTCTTGAAACTATCTGGCATAAAACCATCGAAGTATTCCAAAACCACTGGAGTTATCCTTCAATCCCGGTACCGTAAGCATAGCTCGCGCGACTCCAACGAGGACCCTCTCGTCTTCACTGTCCGCGTTGGTGTAGAGCGCCCTGAGCAGCATGTCGCGCAGACTGCCGGCCGGCGGGCTCGCCTTCACGGACCGGATCACCGCATCCAGCAGCTCCAGCGTGCGGTGCGGGTCGCGGCTGCGCTGCGCGAGGGCCTCCGACAGCTCCAGTATCGTCATACTGGGCAAATGGGACAAGTATAAGAAACAGGTTTTATCCTAATAAACCCTGAAAATTTATCAGTGAGGTTCTATATGACGGAACTACGGAGTCACGAACCCGACTACCTAGCACTTAACTGGTAATTTCAAGCTTAGCTAATTCTATTCTGAACAAGACCAATTGTCGATCCAACCTCAAAGAACACGAGGAGTTCAGTTTAATTAATTTTAAATCCAACAAGTTAAATAAAAGCTTCTATAAATCTTGAAGGCTTCCCGTTCTGGAACTCATGGCAATAAAATCTCATAGAAGTTAAGTAATAGTAAAGTTCTTACGAGTCATAATGGTCAGAGGTGGTGTTGGGTAGCTGCACGGCGAGGTGTCGCACTCCGATGTCGTCCGACATGCCGGCGCCGCTCGAAGCGTCGCACGACGAAGCCTTCGCCGTCGAGAACTGCTTGCGTTTCGCTGTCGAATCCGCTGTTCAATAAACGTAAAACACACTCGTTGTATTTTAACAAGCTGTTAATATCCCAATGCTTGCCAGAACACTCCTTTCGTATAAAGATACTATCACTGCTCAATTAGCATTACTTAAAATAAAGATATTGATTTTTTTTTTATTATTTTTTGTGAAAACAGGGTTTCTTTTTTACTTTCACACTCAGTTAATATAATAAAGTTTGTTGGTAGAGTCGAGTGCAATGTGTGGTTTTTCATTCTAACACATTTTTATTTTATCGAAATAGGTATCACAAACAGTATTAGTTCGATGCAATAAGTCATACTCTTAGTATTGAGATCTTCAATAAGTAGTGCGCTGCTCATGCTGGCGTCGTCACCAAGTGGCCGCGTCACGGAGATCGCGCGCGCTAACGATGCTTCTGGCTTCAGTTCTGGCGTTAAAAGGAATTCTATCAGACTTGGGTTTTAAATAAATTAATACACTATCAACATAACCATCGTCCTCCCACTGGAGGACAAAGGCTGTGTTGTAAAAAGCTGTGATGTATCATGGTTACTTGGCTCGAGGGGATTTCTACGGTCCTGTGCCAGCCTCGTCCAGACTCTACCCGAGACCTTTACTACATCATCGACCCATCTTGCTCTCGGTCAACACATTCATATAGGAATTATTCAATTCATTCGTAATATAGGAAATAAGTGAACCTATAAGGTCGTAAACTATTGGAAAGAGCATAATAAATAACACTATTATAGATGTAATACTACATTTTACGCGCATAAAAAACGCGAACGCCTTTTTAGGGAAGAAAAACATTTCCAAAAAATCTGGTATTCATCTTTTAAGATCAGCTTCCTCTTATAGAGATCTGATAGTCCTCACCATCCATATGCACTTGTCCGGTGGTGTTGCGGCGATGTAGCGGTTTGCTTCGTCCACTGAGGTGCGGCAACTTGGTAAACCCGCCCCACACGTCACCCGCCGCATTGGGCGGCTTGGCCTGATTGCGACCCTGTACATAACGGATATAAGAAGTACAGAAGCACTTTAATTTGATCACAGAACAGAAGTCTTGACACTTCTGAAGGTTTCTATTTGGTAAAAGCAAATTTTGAAATGTTAAAACGAAATTCTTTACCAAAAAGTCGAGGATAAAATTTTAGATTGTTGGCAAGTTGTTTAGAAATTAGAATCCAAACAATAAATCCTAAGAGTTAAGGTCTTTTGTTATTTACCGTATGTTTTTTGTTCTTGTTGTTGTGAGTTTCAGCCAGCATTTCGTTGAGCGAGTCTTCGTCCAGATGTGCGATGCGAGCGTCCATGGCCGCTAGCGATTCTTCGCCGCTTTCCGCTAAACTCAGGTACTTGAGGCTAGTAAAGGCGTTATAAAGCTTTAATTATTTGAATAATGAAATAAGGAGACTCTCGTATAAAGCTACGACAATTTTTTTTACCAATATCGTAAATCATTTGTAACTGTGTATTGTGCTTAAAATGCTTTGCCACAGCAAGATTATAAGGAAATGCTGAAACTGTTATTTTAAAAATTAATCAAAGTACGCGAGAAGAACGAAATATCGTTTAATTTATAAGCCATACTAAGCAATCAGAAAGAAATATCATGTTGTACTCGAAACTGCTGGGAGGTCTAGGTTCCTTCTTGCGCGCGCGCTCGGTGAAGAGCGTGCGTTGCGGCTCGCGCGGCGTGTACGGTCGGCGCGTGCGCAGCGGTCGAAGCCCGCCCGCGCCGCCGCCGCCACTACTTGAAGGGCTGCTCATTTCCGCTGCAAATTATAAATTGTGCTTAATTCTAGTTTAAATTTTATGAATTTAAACATGAGTTAATTGTTGTTTCATATTAACACTACTAAATAGTCTGGTAGGGGCTATTCACATCTTAAAAAAATGCTGGCTGTTGTTGAACAAAGATCCAGCTCTGCATCTATGCCGCGTCTTTTATTCGTCGCACCCACAAAGCAAAAGTCTTACTTTAAACGATGTCAGGTAACCCCTGCAGCCCCTTATTGCGGAATCCAAAGTGACAGTAAGAAAGAAAAATAGGGACGTCAAAAATGTGTATAGCTGTTGTGAAGTAAGGATAATGGTTTATATTTGAAACTCTTCGGAAATTATTAAAAAACCTCTTTCTCTCTTTTTGCTCGGGTTGCATATTTTTCGCATTACCCAATCAAAAGAAAACAGCCGCAAGAAAAAGAAAAATCCTGCAAACAAAAACCTAATAAAACAATGTCAATTCGGAGACCGAAAACAGGTTCGCGTGTTCAAGCAAAACTCGAAAAGTTAACTTGAAAAGCAACAACGATATTAATCATAAGTAAAGCCAATAGCAGCAAACAATGATGTTTACTTTACCATTTATATTAACTGAGCATTATAAGACGTAGACGTACTTCAACACGGATATAAATGAAGATATTGAATCAATAGTTGATACTTGTTGCAGATAAATTAATTTTATTGAGGCAAAAGTTAATGCCTAATCAGTGTCTTTGTATATTTGTTTTCTCAGCATAATTCAATAGACGGATCAATTTAGTGAAATGAAATCATCTATTCTGTAACTTCTACGTGTTTTTCTATTGAGAACGCTGAAGACAACATCTCTTATCTACGTTTTTTTAGAGCCAAATACTTTCTGAGAGTGAATGTATATGAAGTAATTTCCTTTCATTTCCAGTTCTTATAGTTGAGGACATTTTCAGAAAGCGCAGACTCATATGTTTTATAGAACCTAAGCCACTTTTGTACGTCTATTGCGTTCCTACTCAGACACAAATTACTTTTAATTACCTCCATAGCAATAACATAACGACCTTTCGTTGCCTACATGTTTGTCAAAGGATAAAGTCTGAATATATTATATTAAAAATGTATATATTGTTATTATCTTAGTTACTATCTAGAATAAGTTTAATTGTAAAATTGTTAGTTAATAAGACTAATTCATTACGCCCACAGACAAACTGTGCAAACAGTTTTGTGGGGTTTATACAAAGCAAATAACTATAATGTAAACAGTTTAATAAATAAATAAATAATAATAAAAATTACTTTTAATTACACTTATTAACTACTTAATCGATATTCCGTCTTTTTTATGGACATTCCGAAGAGTTTACTAGCCAACAAAATATTTAACTAACTTTCAAACAAATAACGAGAAATGTATCGTAACGACGTTTTCCGCATGATTACAAGTAGGTATATTATAGTCACAATTCGGATGAAATCATGGGCCACCTAAATAATGATGACTGCGTGAGTAATCGAGCAAATAAAAATGTCGATGAACGTAATTTGACTCATTAACATAATTGAAACTGGAGGTTTGTTTTATACGCTATCAATTTTTGTAATCCAGTCCAATTTCTTTATACTATTTAACCGTATAAATATGTACAGCTTACATAAAGTTATTTCTTTATAAAAGTGATTTAGAAAACTACAAAAGCTTTAGTTTTTAGCACTATTCCTGCTTTTATTATCGGTTCCAATATTTAAGGAAATCTCAGCTTCTACGATTGCTATAAATATTGGAACCGAAGTATTTACGACCGTATGTGCTAAGTAGATGAATTCAATGAACTTAAGGGTTTCTTATTAGAACTTGCAAGCACCCTATCGTTTTAAGGTACTTTAACATGTTTTCCAAGGTAAAGATTTGAAGGACTTTTATTAATTCTTCGACACTGACCTTCTGTTGTTTCACACACCAATATAAAGGAATATGATTAAAAATCACGCTGTTAGGTGAAGTACATTAATGTAAGAATCGCGTGCGAAGCAGTTCACCCTGGCAACCGAGGAGGTAACAGAATAACAAGACGGTTGACCGCGTGACCCCGACCAACCACCTCTAAGGAACTCCAAAGCTTGCCAACATGTGTATACGGAGCATTATAACTCTGCCTATTAGTGGTTGGCTGGCAACCGTTTGAACTCTGATAAACTGCTTCGATCTAGGTACAACTTTTGGCTCTACTAAATTTGCCGTTATACACCTTAAAGCTGAAATACGAAATAGCTTGTTTGTGTGTGTGTGTGTGATTTTTGTAATTAACGGAACTTGACTAACGGACGCGCCCTTTAAAATATGGGATTAGGAAATGAAAATTTTCCCTGTAAATTTTCGTAAACTAATCGCTTCAAAGATTTTTTATGTGCTATTTGCTTAATATCCAACAGTATACGAATATGGGTTGATGACGATCATTAATACTGCGGAGTACAAAATAAAGTCGTAAACCGGGGAATATTTTGTCTGTACAAATTCATAAATATTTATATGTAAAATTCATGTAAACTGCTACATACTACTCAATAAGGTATGATAGGGTTAGAAGCTCATAAAAAAAGATATTGCGAAGGTATTGTAGCAATATGTGATCACTCATTTTTATGGACTCCAAAGTCCTACCACCGGCTTTTATAAAACTGATGCAAATGCGGACAATGTGGAAAAGAGACATAGCTCTACAACGTGTAGCTTGCCGTCTCGGTTCTACAACTGCAATAGCCTTACTTAAAGAGCGGTGGTAGCAAGCACTATGGGGTTGATCATGAGTTCGTGACGTCAAACATGACAGGACGGGTTTTCCAAAGTGAATAACGTGACTTTTTAACATTAGCCAGGTCACTAGTCACCTTGTGTGACGGGTTTTGTCGCACAAATTAACGGCGCTATCACAAACGATGTGCGAAAACGATAACGATTTATTGCGTCGATAAAACGAGTTTGTTAGTTTGGTCGCCGGTACGAGGTTTTGGTTTCATGTATGCCGCCTATTTTTAATTAAATATAGTTTTTCTATTTTCGAGAATGGAGAAATTTCGATTAAGTTGTTAAAACATATATTTTTCCAAATAAATTGAAAACTTTGACAGCATATAATATATATATATACTAGCTGACCCAGCAAACGTTGTTTTGCCGAATATTTGTTTTCTAGTTGTATGTATTTTTAATGCCACATTATAAAAAAAATAAAAACAAACAATTTAGTCCAAAAAATAAAATATATTTTTTTAGTGTGGGCAACCCTTAACACTTAGGGGTATGAAAAATAGATGTTGTTCTATTCTCAGACCTACTGTATACGCATATAAAATTTGGTATAAATCGGTTCAGTCGTTTCGGAGGAGTACGGTAACTAACATCGTGACACGGGAATTTTATATATATATATATATATATATAAATATAAATATGATATATAATTGTTCCTCGTTTTAGATACGTTGCACGTTAGCACTCACTATAAACATATTATTATGCATCCACTCAACACATAAGGAGAAATTCGTAGTAATAGTTTTTCTCTGAAATACTCGTAATAAGTTCATTCACCTCATCGCAGAACTAAAAAAGTATCGCAAAGAGCTCGCTTTGAACCTCCTCTGTGGCATTAGCTCCTTATGTTTTATACTCGAATGCAGGCATGTTATTTTGAAATTTTTCTATAAATTTTTCATTGCAAACTCAAGAGTAGTAAATATTTTCTAGGACTCTCGTACGGGACTCGGAAATATTGGTTTAAAAATGGTTTCCTCACGCGTTTTCATAGGGAGTGACAACTAGTTTCGGCTTAGTTAATAAATAATTAGGTAATAACAATAGAGTGTGCGGGTTGTTGAGTGGTTGAGAATATCATGCCAAAACTAATTTTCGATCCGTAGAACAAGCGTCTTTCTGATCCACAAATACTTGCTCAGAGTCTGGGTGTCTTTGTGCAAGTGATTTGAATATTTGTAAAACTCCTCGCGACACAAGGATTATAACTTTAGAGTGTGTCGATTTTTTTTATAAATAAAAGTCTTCCTGTCAATCCTTTAGACACGACAACTTTATATCTTCATTACCGTCATCGGGACATTCAATAGCAATTTATTTCTACAGGAATCAGGTATTTTGCAAAAAGACTCTTTAGTTCTTCAGCCAGATTAAGCGAATAGCGAGAAAGAGTAACAAACATTTATCCATCCAAAAAAACCTTTACATTTTGTATATGAGTAGGATATAAACACTAATTGGAATGTTAAAGGGACAATGACTTATGCGTCGTCTCAAAAAAGCTAAATAATAAAGCATAAAACAACACTTCAAGTTACAATATCATTAGTAGAATCTCGAAAACTCGAAATTCTTGCTCGCTAAAAAAAGAAAAACAAAAAGTCAAGAAAGAAAAGTACATTTTAAAGTGTCTTGAAAACTTAAAAGGTTACATCAGCAGAACGTTGTTTCACATTTGTTTGTAAAAGACAAGAATATCTTCTAATATATAAAATTCCCGTGTCACGATGTTAGTTACCGTACTCCTCCGAAATCGTTCGAGCGATTTTTATGAAATTTTTTATACATATTGGGTAGGTCTGAGAATAGAACAACATCTTTTTTTCATACCCCTCAGTGATAAGGGTTGCCCACACAAAAAAAAAAATTTTTTGGACGAAATAAAATTACGTAAAAATTAAAAATAAAATTAATTAAAAATTAAAATTACGTACAACCAGAAAAAATATATTCGGCAAAACAACGTTTGCTGGGTCAGGTAGTATAAATATAAAATTACAGTATTTCTTAAATAAGAATTTTGTATTTTTTTTTACAATTAACTTAGTATGCATAGTCAAGTAAGAATGACTGAAAAGCAAAGTCGGACTCATTATTTTTAAACAAAATCTCAGAATGGAATTTCAAAGGAAAAGGTAATTAAAGCCTCAATCACCGAATTTAGATTTTATATTGACTGAATACACAAATAACCAAGATTTAAAAGTTCACCACGCTAAAGCCCAATGTGTGCCACGTGTCGCGAGTTAGATCCCCGCGTAGGACAAGCATTTTGTGTGATCAGTGAATGCTTACTCTGAGTCTGAATGTCTTCGTGCATGTGTTATTTTTCGTGAAACTCATCGCGACACAAGGATTATTTTTTTGCGTGGACTTTGTTTTTAAACTAAATGATATTTTCTAATACAAAAGACCGTAACATCATTTAACATTCATATATATATCATACTTACTATATCTGTACACAAAACGTATTATTGGCCAGCGAATATGAATCGGGTATATTTGACAATCACATTTATCATCACTAATTTAATTAAACATTGTTAATATGATAGGAGAATACAAGTGTGGATGTTGATTTATATAATAAATGCAATTATTGGAACAGGTGCCTATGGGTATTGAAGTTGTTAATTTATTTGACAACACCTATATTTGGTAGAATTGTGTTATATGATTAACTAGCTGTCCCGGCGAACTACGTATCGCCTAGCAGTTGATGCCGACTTTTTTTTGCAATTTTTCCTTTTTTTTTAAACCGTTTAAACCTTCTCTGGACTGCTACGAATATTTTAAGACTAAAATGAGCCAAATCGGTTCAGCCGTTCTCGAGTTTTAGCGAGACTAACGAACAGCAATTCATTTTTATATATAAGATATATATATATAAATATAAATATGATATATAATTGTTCCTCGTTTTATATTTTTAAAATGGACGGCGATAGTCTATTATGATGATGACGATAACAGTAATTATTTATTTATAAGGTATACCAATAGCATAACATACATTTTTAACAAATTAGAAACAGTAGTGTACTAAGAAACATGCTCCATTTGTTTGGATTCTTGAAAAAGGAAAAAAAATATAGCGAGTCTCTTTCTCTTTTTAAGGTACCAAGGATACCAAGGACTCTATGAATCGACATCGGACTTACATAGTAAGCATTAATTAATCGAATACAAGAAGGACGGCAATAGTAATTGAATTATTAAGCTGCCGCATGTAATTATCTATTTATCAATGCGAGCGTGACTGATCTTTACATCGATCGATCATTGTAAACTCGTTGTGATAGTTATGGGCTATGAACAATCCAATATATTTATATTAGATCAGAGAAAATTATACGATAACAATCATCTATGTTTATAGAAGTTAACACAGACAGCATGTTTGTTTTTTTATCGATCAATTCATCATCGCATTATTAAGTATCTTTGTTCAGTAACTTTCCTCACTGATATTAGAGATAGTGTTCTAAGTGCAACTAGAGTCATTACTATAACGTTGTGAAAAGGTCACGGAAAACGGCCTATTGATTTTTTGATTTTGTCCTGTGACTTTTAGCCAAGATTCCTTGGGCAGGCTTAAGGACGGTAAGTTACGAGTAGCTCGCCGCCCGGTAGAGGCCAGGCCCATCTCCTTAACGGCGCGTACGTGTTGCACTAGCGCCTCAAGGACATGTCAGCTCTTTCCATCAGGACTCATGCCTGCTGGGGCAATGGGAAAGTCCGAAAGGGTTACCGTGGCATCGCGGGTGGAAACATGGGTGGGTTATCACTAAAATTCGACATTGGATGATTTCACAGTTGAAAAAAAACAAGCGTTATAATATGTATTTTATTCTCTTGCTTATCTCTGTGTAGGGTAGGGTAGGGTAAGTTGGTAAAAGGCTACAGCATTCTCTTCAACCCAGTGTCAAATATAGGCTCTGACGCTTAGCTTTAAGCAGCTACTAAACTCACCGCCGTATATCGCCGCCCGGGCTTCGCTGATGATCTCCGCAGAAGTTTTGCGTCGTAGAGGCGCGTAGAAGGGTGCGCCCGCGCCGCGCCGAGCGCCCCGCTCGCTCATTGTCTACCCTGCAATAACAGGTAGACTTAATAACCCAAGCAGCAGGTTGGCAAGATCGACATTTATTCTAGATATAATTCTATCCCACAACAGTATTCAGGCCTCTCTATTGCTTTTCCATCTCTTTTCTCGACTTTTATACTCAGCAGGAAAAACAACTTTAAAGCTTCAATAATTCGAACAAAAGCTTCTGTTTACCGGCAAGTTATAAAGCAGCACAAGCAAATTAATCCCTGATTAAGTGCAAGCCTTAGCAAGCATGTTTAGTTTTCCGCCTCAGATCGTGTAATCAAATGAATAAATAACCTAATGTCCTGATAACTATCTCTCAAATGAATACTAGTACAGCGTATTCGATGAGTCATCGTATTCCTACTCAGAATAGAGTTCTAACAATTAATTCCTGTTACTGAATAATTGATTTGTAACGGACACTTACCTATACCTACCAGTAGGTACCTATTGACAACTCATTTAATAATACACAATTTATATTACCTCGTGGAAAGTGGGGCACACTGAATACTTTAATGTAATGTGTTGTCTAACTAGACCATCGTGTAATTAACGTGACATACCTGTCATTGACTATTAGTATTATTTGACCTACATTATGTTGGTACTATATTTTTTTACTCCAATTATGGTACATCATATTTGATTGGAATCTATTATGGTAGGTATGTAGATAATTAAAAAAAACCCGGCCAAGTGCGAGTCGGACTCGCGCACCGAGGGTTCCGTACAAACCTGCAAGGTTTACAAAGTTCGTTCATTACGACAATCGAGTCATATAAATATATATTTTGAAATGTAACTAAAAATTTATGGTTTTCGTAATTTTTCCTTTATCTATGCTATAACACGTTGCTTCGTACCAAATTTCAAGATTCTGAGTTCACGGGAAGCACCCTGTAGGTTTTGATTCCCTTGCAAGTGTCGAAAATTTGCGGCATAAACGGCTGTATCTTTTGATTGCGTTGGCTTAGAAGTTTGATTTTTTCACAGCTTCAAGGGACAGTAAACCTGAGTAATTGATATAAATTTCAGCTTCATACCTCCACGCGTTCCCGAGAAAAAGGGTCTTGACAGACGGACGGACGGACGGACAGACGGACAACAAAGTGATCCTATAAGGGTTCCGTTTTTTTCTTTTGAGGTACGGAACCCTAAAAATACTATAACCTATTCAGAACTATTAAAGTATGTACACAGGTAAAGATCCCTCCTACCACAATTACAAAGCGCTTAAGACTTCGTTTCTACTAGGTACGGTAATTGAGGGATTTGTTTGCTAAGAAATAGAATAGAATAGAATAGAATATTCTTTATTGTACACCATGGAATTACAGCAGTGATTCTTAATACATACAATGTAAATAATACAGTCGATTCAATTACCTAGCCTTCAACGGGATTTTTGGGCCCACCGCCATGTCTCAATGTAATATGCTTGTGTTGGGAAAACGTGACAGCAGGTGCATTATGTAGTTTGGCGACGGTTTAGTTTTCGGTGGAGGAAAAAAAAGCTTAATCATACCCGATACATTATTTTATTTAAATAATATGTATAACAGTGTCACTAGCAAAAATGATGGTAACATAGCTATACAAGTCAACACTTGGGCTTTGTTCACTAGACGGCTAATCTATATGTATACAAGTGTTATAAGTACACATTATAAGCTATTCATGTTGCGATGATATTGTGAAGTAATAGTCTGTAATATTAACTAGTGTTATGGCAAAGTAGAATTAATGCAATAGTCATAGTTAACATTGACACGCAACACGCAGGCCTTTTGTTAAAACAATGACGCTTTGGTTAATTGACGCGCAGAGATTACGATTTATTAATGCCGGATTCGTAATTAAATTACTTTTTCGTTTAAATCACAAGGGCGATTGTAAGTAAATGTGGTAATTATATCCATAAGATAAGGTTTGGTTACAATTAGAGACACTATTATCATTGTTTTTAATTATTATTATTATGGTTTTCGTAACTGGATATTGGTAACGCTATTTTCAAAAGTCATTTTGATTTTGAAGCTCGAGTAAAAACGAAACAAAAGAAATTTGATTTATTTAAACAATGTATATATCTTAAGGTTAATGGCAATTTAAATAAAAACAGGCATTTAAGTTGAAATTTGATTACATGTTTCCAGTCACTCGTAGGTGCAATATTCAGTAAATTGCATTCAATATTGTACGGTGCAAAAAAATCAGGACCTTTGAGTAGGTACTTTATTGCTCGTTATTTCGGATAAATGCAGAAATAACTTCAAAATAATAGCCATACATTAAATAAATAAATAAAAATGTATAATATCGGTACTTAATCAGAAGTCACTGCAAACAATAAAACAACTTGCAGAAAAGTTATACCGCGGTTACAATAAAACTGTCAAGTAGCGCTACATTCGGGCGGGCGGCGAGCTACGCGCGCTACACTCAACTGCTACGAATTCCCGCCTGACGTGTTCTACCCCGTAGCCGTAGCCGAGGGAGCGCGCTTTGTTCGAAAGCGTGTTCACATAATAATGTGTTGTTATACTTTAATTTCCTTTCCGAGAAAGAATGGCCGAAAATTGTTTCAGAGAATGAGGTTCAAAATGCACACTATCTTTATCTAGAATTGTTAAAATCGTAACCCTAAACTGCTAAAATTTACGCGTACTTATTATAGTATACAATATATACCTATTTAGGTACTTATAAAAATAGTAGTGATAATTTATTATTTTTTTATCCTTTTATCTTATCGAATGCTTATGTAGGATCTAAAACTAGGAAAACTGTGTAAAAATAGGATAACAGGGCTTAAGAACTTATTGCAGACAAGGACACTAATCAATAATAAATATATGATTTATGTATGGATGCCGGATATAAAAAAAAAATCAAAATTTAATGTTATAGTATTCAAGTGCTACCTTGAATTGTTTCTCTTGAAATATTGTGGAAATATATTATAAATTATATCACAAAAGAATTTATCACATACCTAATAACATCGCAAGCTTCGCAAGTTTCGCAACCACGCAGTTTTCACTTATATTTAAACAATTATGAAAATAAAAGCCGCAAACAACAACAACTATTTAAAATATTGATTTGCAATCGGAAAAACACAATTTTCCCGGCTAGTCTCCTAGGATACTGAATCAAAACATACAAAGCCTGAAAATGCACAGAATAAAAAAAAGTATTTCCATAAACGATCAAAATGTCCTAAACATTGAAACCTACCTAAGTATATATCTCATTGATAAGTTAAAGTTAATACTTATACCTACCAAATATTCAGTCTGTGTGATACCAGGAAAGGATGAAGTCTAGGGATTTAAATAAATTAAATTGAGGTGTCTGCTTGAAACTAATATCTGATATCTAAACTATCTAAATTATCATAAAAGTACAAAGTGCAAAAGGAAAAGTGTTTTTGAAGTGGCGCACTCAGAATAACAGCGTTAATTAAATTTATGACGGTAAAGTGACGATGTTATTGGTGAAATATCAGATTAGATAATTACCACAATAACCATGCAGATTCAATGTCTTAAAATAATAATATAATCCATGTCAGATACACAAATTATGCGCCTATACGTTCAGAACGATCACATGTTTGATATTATATATTCTTGAACCTCGAAATGTATAATGTTTTAGACTAATTTGTAAACTCCTAATAACGAATTCTCACAGGCCAGATTGACACAACACCAATCAATCACAACACCTAAAAAGTCAAGAAGACAATTTCTAAGTTTGCGCTTTAATCATAGTCAGCCAGTAAAATTTTAAATGAACCGCTTTTGCCCATGTTTCGTAACAATATAATCATTCGAAAAGTGATAACTTTCTACAGCATTATAATTCAGCATATGTCTAATTGAACCACTTAACATAAAATTAGTTTGTAAAAATGCAATGATAAGAAATGAGTAAAATTAGGATAGGCTGTTTGTTTCTTCCTATGCCTACCCTCTGACTTAGGTCAAAAGAAAATGTTATGTCTAGATGACATTGTCATTTTGACATAACGTGATAAACACGTTGCGTTTTGTTTGTTATTTGTTGATGTTTCAGAAATACAAAGTCAAAAGTGATACGAAAGTTTAAATACGCGTAGAGAATAAGAAATAGGTGGTGGTTAAGAGATGGGCAGTAATTCAAGTTGCAACGCTACTAGTTAAAAAGTCATGGAGAAAGAAACTCATAAAGTTGTTCAGTTTTTTGAGCTATGTAGGCTTTGCTTAGAGAATCATGGTATGACTGATATTTTTGAACTGGAATACCTTGTTGGAGATATACAGCTGTGTACTGGTGTTAAGGTTTGTTTGCAGTAAATAAATATAAAATAGGTTGTTCAAGGTCTTAGAATGTCTTCACTTTTGTATATACCATTTTGCACACTGTTGCCATCTTTTATTTTTCACTCCTCGTATCTATTAAATAACCTGTGTACCATTGCCATAACAATAAGCCTTAATAACACATTCCAGATCGAAAGCTCAGATAACTTACCTCACAAGATATGTATGAGATGTTTAGATGTCGTCGTGAAAGCGAGGAGGTTAAGAGATCAGGCAGCGACAAACGACAAACACTTGAAGTTACTTTTTGGAAATGAAGAAACTGAAAAAGATAACAATGTGTATAACAATAATGTAAGAATATTATTATCAAAATAACAGCCATTTCAAATAGTATTTAAATGAATTTTAGCAACCCTGCAGCAAATAGTAATTCAGCTAGCTTATGTACTCTTTATCTTCTCTTGAACTCTTGATATTGTAAGCATATTAATTTGTTGTATTTATTATGTGTTGTACAACATAAATATTTTGCTTTTGTTATATCTCTCCATTCAACTTTGACTAACGCACATATATATCTTTAAAAAGAAAAATATTAATTTTCAGATTCAAAATGGCAGAAATTGTGATGATAATGATTTAAGTGACAGTAGTTATGATTCAGATAGTCCTAGGTTACAAATTGATGAAGGTGAATGTAATACAAACAGTAAATCAGGCAAAAGATGTTCATCGGAAGCGTCTAACAATGTAAGTATGGACTATTTACAAATCTATTAAAAAAATTTAGTTTAATCTAAGTCATTTACCACTTAACTTCTTTTCTCAGACATGAAAATACAATTGAAACCAAAATTCAGTTTTCTTTCCAAGAATTCTTTCAATAATGCAACTATTTTTAATTAAAAATATCCGAAAATACTAAACTAAAAGTATAATTAATACTTCTCTCATTCATTTACTTTTACTTTAAGTAATAATTTTACTCCAAAATTCCTTTCTTCTTTAGCTTTCGATAATTTTGAGTCAAGGATGTAATTGTTTTAATAACTAATTATTTTGTGTTTCTAGGACAAAACTGAGAGTAAAGTTATATCAGTAAGAACAGACTTGTTTGATGCTACAGCCATTAAGGTAAGTTGTTTTATGTGGAATGTTATGAATGTGAAACTTTTTGATTTCAACTCGTTGTGATAAAATCTGGTTTACTGAAACTTTATGCCGCCTTAAACGACATCCACGTGAACTAAACCGAGTTTTGAATACTATTCTAAATATAACGAATAATAAAAAACAAACATTTTTTTTTCTTTTCAGACTTCACCAACTAAAGATGAAAAACCATTGGAAAAAAAGGCAAAAGTTAAATGTAAATGTATCAAAAAGGAGAAGGACTCAAAAAAATATGAGTGTCAGGTAATAATAGTTTTTTCTGATTGTCGACTTTTCAGAGTTACTTAAAACCTTCTTCACCAACCGCCGAGTCGAGAGGATAAAACATACCTTTGTTAATAAATTGAACTATCAATATATAATATCCATAAGGCACTTTAGGCTAGTGCCTAGGGGCCCACTATGAGCAGGGGCCCAGCACTCCCGATAATTTATTTCAAAAAAACGGGATTGTATGTTTTTATAAAACCACGGTAGAAACCAAGGGAAAACGCCACCTTAGAGTGACAGGAGTAGTCTGTTGAGGTCACGACGCCATACCCATTTTTTGCAATGTGACGCATTTTCGATCCTAGCTAATGTTAAACGTTCGTGTGATCCACGAATGATTACAATAGGTTTTTATATGACTTGAGTGCTTGTATGTAAGGCGAGAGTAGTTAAGTGTTTTTTAATACTTATCATTTTCTTACCAAAACAATTTCCGTTTTAGGAATGTGGGAAAACCTTCGACGTATACAAAAAGTTCTATTTACATCAAAGATCTCACGATAGAAAAAATATATGTCCGCTCGATGGCTGTGAAAAGAAATTTGCTACGAAGGGAGATCTAGAGAAACACATACGAACACATACGGGGGAGCGTCCCTACCAGTGCGAGGTGTGTGGCAGGAAGTTTACGCAAAGAGGTTCACTCAAAGGGCACAGAGAGACTGTACATGCTTCTCTGTCACAAGAAGTTATTGTTAACTAACCATTACTTTTTAAAACATTAATTTTGTAAACTAATTTGTCGTGAGTCAGAATCGCATCATAATGCGAACTGTACTCACTATACCGAGGGTTTCGTAGAAATAAGCCAAGGCATACAATATAATTGGTCGCCTATCAAGTTTATGACCGTGCCAACTTTTGCGTAACCTCGACTTTTAATCTGAAAATTCCATCTAACCGGTTATCTCGATTACTTTTGACAAGCGGAGAGAACCCTTTTGAGTTGATTATTGTATTTTTTTACCAAAAACCGTTGATCATTGATTGGTTGGTAATAAATAGCAATAAGTGCCCAACATACATAGGTATAACTTGTTAGCTGTTGGTATCCGTTTTGATTGACGACTGGCGGCTAAAACTGTAACACATGAATAGGGCAAACAATTTATATTAGTTAAGTATTTAGTTTATTAATGTGTATATTATGAAGTTTTTAATTACCTAGTATACAAGTTACTGTTATTTCGTGTATTTTAATGCACCTAGTCTGTCAGTAATGTTTTACATATTTAGTTACGAGCTTCTGACGTTGCCCAACTTTATATATTGCACACCATTACCCAGTAAAATTGCCAGGGAACATGGTGAATAGTAATGCCATAATGGCGAAAAGTTGACGAACAAGCTAGCTTTCAAAGTCTATGTGACTCCATTTTCTTTCAAACAATTTAACAGTACTTAATTAGTCATATGTTTTATATCATTAATTCTATGACTTAAAAATATTGTATTTTTTAAATATTAAATCTAGTTTACCAACTTTAATTGTTGAAGAAATGTAAGGCATAATAATGAGGTTAAAAATATTTATTTTATTTTAAATCGTTTTTTACTGCTGCTAAACTGTATTTAGCCGACCCCAGTCAAGCATGAAAAATCTAGGCAGAGAAAACTGATGAACAAAAGTATCTGAAAATCCAGTTGGGATGAGATCATTATCCATATTCTTCCGTTACTATCCTGTTTACCTTACATAAGATTTAAACAATGAATTTAGTACTTACTAGTAATAAAGCAGCATATTTTTCTTATTTTAAAATAAAATAAACTTTTACAATAAATAGTTTTATTTTGATACAATAGTTACATACAGGGTAAGTATTTACATATTCTATATTACATGATAATTTGTTAGGCCTATGATAGAGGACATAATTGGGATGGTGTCAGAAAAAAAGTTTGTTTCTTTTTTAAGACAAAATTACAAAAGATGACGTCTTTAGCGTATGACAATTACCGAATCAGGTTTTTTGAAGTTTCGACAGATAGAAGAAGCATTCGTTTTTTTTTCATACATAATAATATTTATTATCTTAAAAACATCAATATGTATTATAACATGCAATAAAAGGTATAATATGGTCTAGTATTTTAACTAATATCTATGTTCATCTTACAAAGGTATAGGGATTTTTTTTCTAACCAATTTGGATAGCATAGATTGAATAATACATATTAATGGTAAATAATTAAATAACTTTAAAAAATGATTTAAATTTCGTTACACAGTAACTAATAACAGCCTAGTCAAGTCAATTTCTTAGAGCAAGACAGCATCTACTGTCGGACAACACAGTCAGGTAGCTTACTGCCGATTGAATCGAGTTAGTAATGCCCTGCAATCTCATACTAGCGCCACTTTGTGCAGCGGCACAAGTTGGAACTACGCACGGTCGACAGTCAAAGAGGCTGACATCACTTGATGGCGACTCGATCTTGGTTTGATTAGATACTATCATTTCAGGACCACGATTTAGGTAAAATTACAGTCTAATTCTTGAGTTGCTTTGTTGCTTAATATGGAACAAAACAGGATTGACATCTGGTTTAGTTTAAAAAAATAAACACTAGTCGGTCTGTACAAGGTAAGCGACAACGATGTTGACTCGCTCATCCTTTACGTCAACCAATAAAATAAATGCACTGATTAATTAATAAATAAGTGTATAAGGGAACTTTAATGGGCCTTCACATACTTAAAAGTATTTTGTCTTTTGGGACAGAATTCCGCCCCATTTCACGGAAAGATGATCTCACTGCGGAATGACTTGCCTCTGAATTTTATCAGACTTTTTATTTTCATCGATGGTTTTACACATGAATTAATCATAATTATATATATATTATACATATATTTTTTCTACGCCTCATTTTGTTATTCTTAAAAACTCCGAAGCAAGTCATTATTACTATTTCATTTCACCCGATCCACAACAGTGATTTTAATTTTATTATAGCTTCATGTTTGCCTGAATTAGAAACGGCGGAATGTAAACAAGTCCGATGTCGACTATCATAATAATAGAACAATACACAAGCCTTTTAAAAGGACTGGGTCTCATCACATGAAGTGATCTAGTGACTGAAAAGAGAACATTACAACAGGATTCAATACATTTATCAAGTATAGTGAGGGAAAATCGATTACAGAGATCAATACAAATAATTAAAACAATAAGTTATATATGTGATTATGTATAGTAAATGACTTGAATAGAAAAGGGCAGTGTGTTCGCGAATGTATCGTCAAAATACTCTATTGACCAAATTTAAGTGAACAATATTCGGAAGAGATTGACTATAATTAATTGGTTAACAATGTATCGTAAAATCCATTGTATATAGTTGCTGAATTTTTTTTATGCACAATCCTCTTTGGAATGCTATGCCAGGAACATAGGTCAATAACAGATCAATTTGCCAACTAGACCAAGAATAGGACTATGATACATTCACAAACTTATCGCCAACATTTAATCAAGTTACCTACATCCATACTACATCATGACATCTGGCCTTAGTGAATATCCTAACTCTTGTGTACCCAACCTTAACGTAACAACAGTGACTCAGTTGAACGCATACAGCAGCATTAGGAAGGTGCAGACCGCCACCACGAGGCCCACGATGAGGGAGTCGCGTCGCTTGCGAGCGTTGATGCGGTACATGAGGCTGTTCAGCATGGGGAACCTGGAAATATTGGTATTACCTCTGTATTATCGAGTATGTACTTATAGTTGAACAAATAACTGTTTATTTATCTGCAGGTTTCTTTTGAACTGTATGTATTTTATTATTGCTATAACAACTTTTTACAGACTTTTGAATTTTAACTGTTTTATTTTTGAATGTTGAAGTACTTATTATCTACCAGTCTTAGCTCCTCCAAGGTAAACATGAGAAAAGTAACAACGAACATTACTAACGGTACAAAGAAACTCTTGAGTGTAAAGCCTGCTTACCGTGCACCGTGTTAATAAGCTGATTTTAGGCGTGAAATGTGTTTGGCATTTACAATATTACTGCCTTCAAATTCAGTCAGCAACAAATAGATTATTATGTTACCTGTTAGTAATATTGTTGAATGTAGTCTGCATTCGCTTGAAGGTCTGCCGCTGTGACGCGAGGTGGTCGCGGGCCTCCATCGCTATGTTGATCTGCTCATCTACGAGTATATGCGAACTGGAAATATTATAAAAATCGATTAATATGCGATTCGTACAAGAAAATACAAGCTAGAGCCCCCCTCCCCCCTTCCAAAACGAACAAAATTATTGGGATTAAAAAATAATGACCTTGAAACCCCATTTGCAATAAGACATTAATTAACACTACTTAGTATTTAAGAGTGGCCAGGTAAACAAACAGTCTCTATTCAAATTTATTGATAACAAGACTTATTACCAAGTAGATAATCAATATAAGAAAACGATCAAGAATCTCACATACAGGCCGAGAAAGAGACATGCCAAGGCCAAAGAATGTTTCTAGAGAAGATATTTCAGTGAATACCTGTGCAGATGGTTGGACTCCTTGGTGTACTGGTCGCGGCGGCTGAGGCCGATGGTGGCGGCGGGCGGCGGGCTTCCCCCCCGCAGCAGCTCCTCGCGCTCGCGCCGCGCGCTCACACGCGCTGACGTCTTCGAGAACTCTTGTTGATAGTCCTGTAATCATCCATCATTTATTTATCAGTAGAACATTAGAAATGTTATGATAAAGTTTGTAATGCTTTAAGGTAAGGTAAACTCAGGTTCTTTCTTGCCCTTGTGTGGTTTTATTTGGAGTCGACGTTTTATTCTTCTATTCCATACTGACACTAGTCGCGCTGGTAATTTCAGGATCAGATATACTAATTTTGGAAATTTTATCAAAATAAATTATGTTTTTAGTTTCTGAGAGTCATTTGACATAGAGGAGGCTTTTCTTCAACATTATGCCGTCCTAGGCAGTTGTTTTAAGTTGATTGATTGATAGGCTATTTTAAATTATGTACCAATTCCTTTATAGCATATCTTACCATTAATATTTCTCTATGCCTTTTAATTGTGTGCATTGTTGCAGTGCCACTTGGAGCTAAATCTGCCATTTTGTCATTTATTGTTGACAACTGAAATAATACAAAAAAGTTATTTACACATTTTGTATACATAGTCACATATGGAGTATGTTAATAGTTGTAACATGTTAATAAAAGATAACAAAGGATTATGAAATTATGATGCAATTCAATTAATGGATATTGTAATTAAATAATTAGGTTGTATAACATAACACAACAATAATACAAAACTATACATAAAATTTGTGTATGTTATTTAAATTTACTTGACACAAATATAATTAAATATAATTTTAGTTCTTAAACCTACATAAGAACTAAAATTTTATTTTTGTAATTATTCTCTATAGTGCACTATTAAGAAAAACAAATACATACTAAAAAGGTTTCAAAAAACATTTTTTTATCTACAATTATTATTTCTCCTTGTTATGGTTAGGATATGTATAACTTTGTATTGAAATATAAGCTTAAGTTAAGCTCACATTACTAAACCGAAGAATTGAAATTCCTGGATAAGTAATAATATACATATTTACATACAATCTGTGATGTTTATGATGCCTTATATATTTTTTTACCTTATTAAGAAGTTGCTGCAGTTCCATAGACATGGTGTCAAACATGTCATCACTGTTGATGAGTGGAACACTCTCTGAGCTCAAACCAGTATTAGCTGAGCTCACACCAAGCTTGCTAAATGCCACCAGTTTCACATCTATATCATTTTCTAGCAGCCGAGCTTGCTTTCTCAATTCTAAAATATTAAGAATATAATGTTTATTGGCTGTTTGTGTATGACCTTTGCTAATTGTTGAGTACTGCTGGGCACGGACCCATGACAGTTGTACCATTAAAATGTGTTTAAAAACAGTTTGTAAGGTTTTTAGCATTTATTGGAGAATTAGTTAATATTGTACGCTCATCATTTTACAATTGAATTAGCTACATGACATTAACCAAACGATAATATTGATGACTGTCTCTTTCTAATAAGAATAAGGTAGCTTTTGTTTGGTTTCAGTAAGACACTTTTCTTCTGGTCGAGTTTATTTAATTATGTTACAATAAACACTTGTTTCAAATAATTGGAAACTATTCGTACGTGTTGATAAGTTTTACAATGCAACGTCACACTAGAAGCAAGTGAACCGGCACACAATTATTCTGCTAAATACCCACCTTCCCACGAAGAACCCGTTATTGCAGTCATTTTTCATGTATTGCAGTCGAAACACTTAATATTTACAAATCCCTTTCTGGGTGTTTTGTGTCGAATAAGCTTAATAGTTTCATATAAACCAATCTACCTACGACTCTCTTGAGTCATTCGAAACAAATACTGAAATACTGATGACATTTTGTGTCCATTTGACATACATGACATTAATCCAATAGTCTAATGTGTTTTGACGTTTCATAGGTGAAAGAAAACATTAGTTCAATAACAAGTGCGAAAAAGACAACTAGTCAATCATGCAATGATTTTGGACAGAATCAATTGTGTCAACTTGGGCCTCATATTTAAAATTTATTGCATAGAAAGAAAAATCTGCGTACTAATTTGTAAGATTTTAGTTCGTTAAATATAAAGTTCTTTTTATGGATTACATTTATTGCCTAAATATACCTAAAAGCCTCTGTGAATAGTACTATTACTTTCACAGATATTTAGCAATACTTTTGTCTCGCTCTAGCGTTTTCAAAATAAACATTATAAGAGTGAGACAGATATACTATGAAGGTAGTTAAATTACGTATGAAATAATTGATTTCAAAGTCCCTCATATTTTCAATCAATTCTTTTAGAATTAGAACTTCTAATATAGCACAAATTACCTAGTAACTTCACAATCTTACTTCGTAAGGAGCTATATTAGTCTTGGGGGTCATACAGTAAGTTGCAAAAGAACAACAAGTCGCCCAGAGCGAAGTGTACCGAACATATTCAACTATTATCTGTCTCTTTCCCACTCGTACCCTAATGCGTTGCTGACACAACTTATTCGCTCGCTCTAATTTCGTCACCCCACCCTTCGTCACAGTCTTGCTTTCCTATTTGGTTTTGTAAGCGAGCAGCCAGTGTGGTAAATTTTATTGTTAGTGCTAAAATAATGAGTATTAAAAGTGCTTTCCCACTCTAAGTACTTTTTTAGATTACATTATAGTGTATTAAACAAGTGAAGGTCATTGTAAAGTATTTTTTTTGTGCAGTGGAAATCACTCAAATGACTATCGTATAACAAGGACAAAAACATCTTCGTAGTGCGGCCCAAAATGGCTGCTCCAAATAAACCCTTGAAGTTTGACAAAATATGTCGAGCTTGTTTAGAGATAAAAAAAGACATGCGACCTCTATTTGAACAACTGACTGCGACGATGCTGATGGGCATATCGAAAGTGCAGGTGAGATGACAAATTGATAAGATATTTTGGGAATCTATTTTTGTCTCGCTCACACTTATAGCATACGCAATATGCATGTGCGGACGGAAAACGTCCTTAACATCGCGTCATCTTTGTTTAGAAGTCATCAGATATGAACAATTTCGAATTCCTGAGGTGTAGCGTGAATTCACCAAATTTTGTTGAGAGATGTCATACGTTCTCTCTCTAGCGTACGCGTAGGCACGCATGATGATCGAAACGGAGGCTTTAGTTTACCCATGGAGGACTGAGATAGCTATGCAATTTGTACTCGAATATTGTGATTCAGTCCTGTTATTTTTCCATAAAGTTTCAGAAAATTATTTTGGCGCGAAAAGTTTCAGTGAAAAATTAAAATAATTATGTAATTTTAATTATTATTTAATACCTTTTCTTTTCTGTCTACTACTTAATAATTTACGATGCTCTACAAAGTTTTTATCAATTTACGTAAAAAAAATATTTCAAGGATATTATATAACAATACATTAAGTCTTTCGTCAAATTCGTCCTGTGCCTAGATAATCTTCATTTCAGGATGCACGGGATTTTGCACGATTTAATTAAGTGCTCTCAATCCTGTGATGAATGTTTTATTTTTATTTTTTTTCCTCTTTCATTTTTAACAAAAGCCATAAATTGGCACTAAAAATTAGGCGCTCTTGTATTAAGCTCGATACACACAATTTCAAGATTGTGTGCCTCTTAACTAGGGTCATATTATATACCTAGGCGACCTGACCTCTGCATTATATATCTCTACGGCTCTAAGTAGGGACCCTAGAGCCCTGACGACTCTGGGCCCTGGAGATTTCTCATTCTCTACACCCTTCTTATAACTCGTAGGGTAGACGAACCTTGCGTACTATTATTATGAATCCTATGAAATCTCGTTTCACCAGTTTTACCTACTTAACGATATTCGATACATTATCCTTAACTTGATTTCACATCCATTAGGTGGCAGTTGGCGATGGTTTGCCGCCGCAGCTGTGTCTGCAATGCGTGCATCAGATATCCCGCTGCCACGCCTTCAAAGAGCTCGTGGAGAGGAATGACGTCACTCTTCGTGAACATGCCAAGCGGCTCGCCGAGGAAGCTTATAATAGAGAGAGGGAAGAGGTATATACTAATGTAATCTTTATCTAAACAATTTTTACCAAAAAATAATTTTATAGTCGTAAATTTTTTGAACAAAAATACTAAACGTAAACATACCCCTTTAAGTGGATACGGCATGAAGAATTACGAGTTCGGTCAAAAGTTAAGACTATTTGTTGCTTGAATGTAGTAGTATGTTTCATTTGTACATTATAGAATGCAGCTTTCATTTTTTCTCAATAACATAGTCGGCCGAATATATTTTTTCTTCCATTCATATCAGCCGTCTTCTCACTTTCCTACTATGCTAAATTATCGTGTTTGCCATTTTTATATCTATCCTTTTGTTAATAGAAAGAGAAGCTGTTAAGTCTGAGCTGCCCGGAGCAGTCTTACATGCAGTATATGGAGGTGCCCATGTCGAACTCCAGTCAGATACTGGACGGGTTCTTCGCGGAGACGCCCCAACCAACACCTACTGCGGCAGAAGTCGAGATAAAGGTCGATTACGAAGTTGAAAAGGTATTTTATTCGATGATTTTTATAAAAAACCTTTTTATGTTTTTTTTCTGGTATATAATTAAGAGTAATAAAAAAACCCTATAGTGTGAATTATGTTTAACAATTTACTCGCGCCCATCATTTAAAAGAAAAGTTAAGTAAAGCATTAGCAGTGCCACATAATAAGCTCAAAATAAATCTAAGGAAATTACGTCACAGCCTAAAGTTAATAAGCATCAACCTCATCCTCCATCCCTATAACACAAACATCCGTAATTACAGATCACAACTACAGAAATAGCGACAACCACTACTAAAGACAAGGAAGGCCTGAACTCGGATGAGGAGAACTACTTGCAGCTGGTACTGTTCCAAGCGACGTCGACCACGTCGCCGGGCAGGCACGTCTGCAACCTCTGCCACAAGGAGTTCAAGCACTCTCGCTGGCTGAAGCAACACATGCGGTCTCATACCAACTGGATCAAGGCGAATTGCAAGAAACCTCCCATGTGCCCGATATGTGATAGGACTTTTAAGGTCAGTTCCAAACACTAAATGAATTTTCAAGCATGTTCGAACAGCAACATCTCTATAAGAGGAGGGGCCTTTTCCCTGTAGTATGAAATATACCATAGTTGCTTATATTAGGTTTATTGGGATGGGCCAATTGTGTAAAAAATGTAGCTGGGATATGCCTCAATTTAGACAAGGTCTTTGTTTTAAAGCAGATCCATACTGACTAAGTTGATGGTACAAAACCTTGGCAGCATCTCCTCGAAAATAAATTTGCTACAAAAACTAAACTATTGTTATTTTCTCTTCTCACAACAGGGTCCCGGCATGTTAAAAATGCACATGCGTACCCACGAGCAGCGTACTCCCAAACAGCCGACGTGCTCAGTGTGTCAACGTACATTCTCAACTAAGACACTGCTGTACCGTCATCGACAAACGCACTTCGAACAGAAAACCCACCTGTGTACAGTCTGTGACAAACGGTTCTACAGCGGATACGCCCTGCGGTCACACATGGCGAGACATCGAGGGGAACGGCCCTACGTCTGTTCAACTTGCCATAAGAGTTTCTATAACCCTACGGATTTGAAGGTAAGATTACTTTACATTTTTTTATGATGAAGTTGGTCTGTTTCGGATAAGGAACGATTTTTAGAATTTATGGTGTGTTGTTAGACTAAATTCGAGGGAGAGTTAATTATTGGTGGGATAATTTATCCATGCGTTATTATTTATGTGACTGGTAAGTATAAAGACTTTTTACTTATGAAGGTTGAAGATACTTAAACAAGTACCTAACATAGTAAATTAGTAATGATACTCATAGGTAAATGGAAGCAAATGTCATATTGTTAAGTTGTAATCATTCAACATCAGATTCCTCGGACATGACCCCACAAGGTAATTGATCAAACTTCTTGTCTTCCTCTTCCGCGACCTTGAAAGCATCTTCGAATGCCTTTTTACTCTTTTTCGACAAGTATTCCGGGAACTCGACTCTGAATCTCAAAATCAAGTTTCCTTTTGCTTTTAATGGACAAGCCGGTACAGGTAAACCTTCTTCTTCTATAACCTTTTCATAGGTCGGGGTCACGACGTCCGTCACCTTGATTCTTAACATCCTATCGTCTAATGTTTTGAGTGTGACCATGAAACCGCAGAGCGCTTCCTTTAGAGTTATGGTCCGGACGTGCAGTAGGTCGCTAAGGCCTGACCTTATAAACGAGTCGTGCGGCCGGTCTTCAGTGATGAAGATGACGTCAGCGGGAATCCTTGTAGGTCCCTGATCCCCTTCTTCTTTGAACCTCACCTCCGTGTTAGGATATATCCCCGCTTTAATAGGTATCGACAGAACCTTCTCTCGTAGCTTCAGTTCTGTGCACGTCTCGTCTGTGAACACCAGTCTTTGGATCTTCATTTTTTTGAGGCCTCCTTTGTAAACCTCTTCCAGTGATAACGCCAGCGGTCGGACTATTGTAGCATCTTTCTCTTTGTAGCCTTTGCCGAGAGGGGACTCGAACATCGGCGGGGGGTTTTCATAGTAGTCCAGGAGGTCTGCGTAGGGGTTAGTGGTTCCGAAAAAGTCGCTGTAGGTTTTGAGTGGTTCTCCGTGGTAGGTGTAGGGCTGGATGTACTCTGTAGGGCCGGGCACGCCGCGCTTGAGCCCCTCCTCCCCGTACTGGTCGAACACGGCGCGGTGCTTGTGGTTCACCAGCACCTCGTAAGCCTCCGCTATGAGAGCGAAGATACGTTGCATGTTCTCGTCATTGTCGTGTCTCTCGGGGTTGTACTTGAGGGCCAGACGGCGGTAGGCGCGCTTTACCTCCCACTGACTGCAAGATCGCTTCACGCCTAATATACCGTAGTAATCGAAACCCATTTTGAAGCAAACAATAGAAATAAACTTTTGATTATTTAGAAAAGGAGAGTTGCGTATCCAGAGTGAATTTGTTCATATGTCAATTTGGACATATTATGACAGATTTTCTCAATTTTATTTTTTTAATAGAATGAGATAATTAAGCAGGCCATGGCCACTAGAATTCTCAATATGTACCTCTTTAGTGTTAATAATGTATCTGTGGTACATTTAAAATGTTATGCATCAATATTAATCCTAATTCCTAATACACAAGGTCCACTTCCGCCTGCACACCGGTGAGAAGCCGCTGAAGTGCTCGGAATGCAACAAGACGTTCCGGCGCCACTCGACGCTGTGCCAGCACATGAAGAAGCACCGCGGCATTCGGAACCACATCTGCAATGTCTGCAACAAGGCCTTCTATGAGATCTCCAAACTTAACGCACATATGAGAGTGCATACAGGTGGGAAAACAAGCTTTTTACCAATTTCCCTTTAAGTTTTTGGGTTAATACGTCCTAATAACTATAGTTGAATTAATATATTATGTATGTATTTTAAATAGTTAACTGTTACATACAACCAATCCCTGAAAAGCTTCAGACTATAATTAACGCGAAACGTTGTATACAGTATTTCCAACTTAGGGTTTCATTCTCCTCATAGGACATTAAAATTTGTTCTTTAAGTTTGCGACTTGAATGTTGGCGCACAAGGATATGTATAAATTCTTTAAAAATCAATCTTTTACATTCAGTTTTACGTAGAGACCTTAGAGGGTCCTTGTGCATGTGAATTGTATGTTTGTGAAACACCCCGCGACACAAGGATTAAATTCCTTAGAGCGGGAGTAAAAAAAAGACCTCCTTTTAAGTAAGCATATACCTGGTTAAGGAGGCTTCGCTCTTCAACAAGCATATATACAAAAAAAGTATAAGTACCTTTACAACTTAGGCGAGCGTCCGTACGAGTGCCAGTACTGCGAGCGCCGCTTCGCGCAGCAGTCGGCCCTCATCTACCACCGCCGCACGCACACCGGCGAGAAGCCCTTCTCCTGCAAGCTCTGCTCCGCCAAGTTCACCACCTCCTCCGCCAGGAACAACCATCTCATCACACATACTGGGAACAAGAAGTAAGTAGCGTTAGGTTTTATTTGACCTTCTTAATGTGTTAAAAGTCAGTTTTACTTGATAATTTGAATTCCATGTTTATAGTACGACTACCTGTCTTTAGTGTCGTGTGGAGAAAATCATTTTTTCTTAGTTCAATAATAAGTTGGACTTGTGGTTCAATTTCCAACTGTGACATTCTCGGTGATATTTCGAATTTCGTGTACATTACAAAATATCTCTACCCCCGGGAGAATGCACTTCAATCCCTTTCTGGGGTCGTGGCATCGCTTGCACATACTTTGTTTCAAAGCGAACGGGTTTGCTAGTGTAACATCGTGCATTCTTGAATAGTTGTCCTCCCCTACAATTGCCTCCCCCCGCCAGGTTCGTGTGCCCGGTGTGCTTCAAGGGCTGCAGTTCCCGCGCGGAGCTGCGCGGTCACGCGGCGCGCCACGCGGGCGACAAGCTGTTCGAGTGCGAGCTGTGCCAGCAGCGGTTCAGCTCCGCCTCGCACCTGGCCGTGCACCGCCGCTACCACTCCGCCGAGAAGAAGTACCACTGCCGCGTCTGCGGGAAGGGTAACACTCCTCAACAGATATTATAGGACCATGTTTGATGACTTCAACCCACTTCGACGGCACGGCGAGGGAATATAGGGAGTGGTCGCACTCCCACTGCCTGAGCCATGGACTCGCTAGCGCATGCTCAGCGCGACTGGCTGAGATATAATAGGACCTGCTAGAATAATAATGAGAAGAGGAAACGAGAAACGATTTGAAATAAATTATTATACTTGAGCCATTTGCAGGAATGGATATATAGGTATTAGATAAATGGTGTTGGTCCACCATATCAATTACTATGTAATATGGCGGTTTTTTGTGTGTTTGTTAGGCTAATGTCTGCAAAACCGGCAAAAATAAACTATCAAAATAGCCTTTACTTTAAGGTAACTGGCTTCCTAAAAAGCAGTAGTCTATCAATTTCTCCCACAGCCAAAAATAAAATGTAACAAAAAATCATTATCTTTCAGGTTACGTAGAAGCAAGTTCATATAAGAAGCACATGAAGACTCACGAGAAGTCAGAGACGGAGTCGTCCACATCAGAGAACAGTGGCGAAGCCCCCGCCGCCAAGACTGACGCGCAGGGGATAGCGGAGCAGAGTGCTGTCGTCGAGGATATAGGGGAGGTTCAGGTACAAGGTATGTACAGGAACATATTTTGTTACGTTAATAACATTATTGAATCTTGCCTGAATATTTTATTTAAAGATTTTGGGGCTTGGGTAGACGTTAGAGGCTTGGATTTCAATGAGCTTAGGATAAGGATGATTTTTATAGAAATGAAATCATTTATTCTGCAATAGGAGAACGGTGTTTTTGACATTTTCTATATGTTTACCCTGAAAAGAAATGTCGAAACAAACTCAGGGGCTCACACTTTTGAAGTTCAGACTACTCAAGACATGTTTTTTAGAGGTTATATTATCAAGAGGCAAACTATTATTTATTTATTTGCATGTATGTAAACAGATTTTAAAGCTCAAATGGGTGGACGTTTTTTTGATTTACGATGTATCGTTGAATTCGTCAAACTTGTGGTAGTCAAAAGCTTTATTTAATTAAAGCTGCTAGGAAATGTTATAACATGCGTTCAGAATAAAACAGTCTGGTATACATGACAAAATTTGTCTCACAAACTATTTCACTAGAATATCACACTATATCACTACTTCACTAGTTATTCATCTCTTCTATACAATTTCAGTTCAAGGCCAAATGCAGGAGTCCCAGCAGGTCCTGCAGGTCCAAGGCCAAGCGGAGGTGACTCCATCAGGCCAGAAGAAGTACAAGTGTGGGCTGTGCGAGAAGACATACATGTACCTACATACACTCAAGAAACACATGCTTGTGCATACACAAGTAAGTGAACTGAAATTAGAATTTGTTTTTTTTTTTAAGAAGACTAATTATAAGAAATAAAAGAAATTTAATAATATAAGATATAATTTAAAGAAAATAAATAATATAAAAAATTTTTTTTTGTTTCATTGATCTCAATCTGAATTTGTATGATTGATCAATAAATGTATTAGGTCCGACCGCAAAGGTTATTACAAACCGCAAGTTTCCGTTCTTAAAAGGAGAAGAAAACTGGAACCTATAAAAAAGAACAAAATACTTCTAACGGTAGGGGCGTTAAGGGCGTTTTGATGGTTACTAAGGAATACAAAAAAGGCTTTTCAGAAGCTGAAGTTGGTTACCAAGCAATACATAAATAACTCCTTTATGTTTCAAACAGGACCGAGGCCGCAACTCAGAGCCACTAATATTCCTACACCAACAACAACCACAGCAACAGCAACAGCCACAGCAGCAGCCACAGCAGCAGCAACAACACCCGCAACAGCTGCAGCAGCACCAACAGCAGCAAGTCCAGCAAGTGCAACAAGTTCAGCAAGTTCAACAAGTTCAGCAGGTGCAACACCACCAGCAACAGCAACAGATGCAGCAACAAGTGTTGCAGGTCGGCAACGTGCAACAGCTCGCTGTGCCGATACATGCGCAACATGTACAGCAAGGGATCACTGTGTCTGGAGTACAGGTGAGTGATTCATAGATACAATATCTGCAGACATAGTATACAATAAGCTAAGCTATAAATACATAAGTTAGTCGATCACAGGTTAAGCTACGCTTGACGTGGTTGCTCCGTAGATGGGTAACCATGGCTAGGCCGATGATAGTATACAATAGCCGTAGTCACGTCAATGGCTACGATACATCCGACATTTCGCTTCGACAGGCAGCCAGTTTACATTATAAATGGAAAGTTAAATATTATTTACATTTTCGTTCCAGGCGAGTCAGCACCCGTACCCCGTGATCTCGTCGGTGCAGTCGCTCCAGCTGCAGCAGACTCACCAGGTTAACTCGGTATATACTTACATGTTGTGTCTTGCACTTTATACTATTTGTTATCACTCGTTGTCGTAGCTCCCGAAATAATGGCCCATTTGTGATAGTATTTTGTTTGAAAGTATGTTGATATGTTTTATCGATGTCTGTTCCGTGTCTCTTCTAAAACTTAGATTTTTAACTTTAATGTGTGTATTTTTATGAGTACTGGTATTAAATGATTTTATTTCCGATACAGCAACAGCCGCAACAGCTTCAGGTGCAGACCATACAGATTCACCCGCAACACCAACCGATACAGATACACGTAAGTTTATTGTCACCGAAATATTACAATAAATACTTCGAGATTCGCGTTCGGTCCTAATTGCTATTGCAATATAGAGATACTTCAACAATAAATGCACTAAATAACAATATTGTTTTAATTAATACAGCTTATCCAGCATTATCTTACCACTAGCAACCAGTCCTTGTCTTTATAAATATTTGTACTCATAGATTGTTATCAATTTTTATCTTTACGCTTTTCAAAGACCTAGCAAAGCGTCTCGTTGACACTTCTCGTGACCCAAAGGCTGGCTTTTACCTCGCTCAGAGGATTAGCATTGCCATTCAACGTGGCAATGCTGCCAGCCTTTTGGGCACACTCCCAGCCGGCAGCGATGCCGATGAATTTTTTGATACTTTAATTTAATAATTTTTTGTTTTTTAACTTGTAAATATTTAACTCTGTAAAATTGTAAATAAAAATCACATTTTTTATACAATCGTTTAATGTAAGTGTTTGTAGGGATAGTAATTATTTTAGAAATGCCATAAAACGAAAAACTTCTTCCAGGCGGTGGGCGTGCAGCAAGTACAACAGCAACAGCTGCATGTAGCTACTTCCTCATGCCAGACAATGCTACCTAATATACTACAGGTAAATAACTAACATATCATACTTATTAATTCACTTTTTATTACTAAAACTCATCCCTGTTATTTAAAAATAAGAGAGCAATTAGTCTGTGATATGGAAAACATAGGATTTTATTTTTACATGATTATTCAAAAGACAGCTATAAATATTTGTTTAAAATTCTGAATAGTTTACACAGTTTTATAGCCTCTCAATAGTTCAGGGACACTAGTTCCAAAGCATATAATGTGTAACCCCCCTCCCGCGCAGCTGCAACCGGGCACGGTGGCGGTGTCGGGGCTGGCGCAGCCGGAGCTGGGCGGCGTCACGCACCGCATCATCCTGCAGCCGCAGCCCGCCGCCGCGCACCCCGCCGTCTACACCATACACCACTGACAACCACGACAACGCAACACACGCGCTCGATCCTATACACCTTACACTTGCTGAGAATTTACTATTATTATGTTGTATCATGTCAGAGTATGATTACAGCCACAAACTAGGAAAAGTACCAAGTTGAATAGATAGCCGTTCGATGAACTAGACCTTACTCAAGCTGAGAATTAACTGTTATCGTGTTGTATCATGCCAGAGGATGATTAGCTAATAGAGAAGGAAAACTACCCAGTCGAATAGATAGCAATAAGTAAAAATTATCAACAAGATTTAAAAACTAGGGATGTTTTTTCGAATAAATTACATTTAACTGCCATATGCTTTGGCACTTTTACAGTATATGATTTAGAACTATTTGGTGTACTCCATGCCCGTAGAGGTAGCTGAGTAAAGTAAAAAACAACTATATATGATACTGTTTTGGTAGTTAACATTATAATATTACATGAAGCGTTAAAAGCATAAAATATATAATTACGAAATCTCGCAAGTAGATTAATTAGTGAATGCTATCTTAATAAAATAGAGTAGCTATTTTTGTCTGCACCTTATCACTTGTTTCCTGCATAACTAAATATAATAAATAGTACCTAGATGAGAGAGAAGTATTGTTAATTGCACTGGTGCCTAAATAATTATAGCTCTATAGATTTGTATGTTTGAATTTACATATATTATGTAGCAATACTTATGTAACAGTTATATTTAGAGTGTTATGTGATGTTAGCTTGTAACTACCTTATTATGATGTATAATGGAAAGTAAATTAAAAATATAATAATGAAAAACACGCAATAACTAATTTTATACTTTATTTTGTTTTGTTATGTTTCTCAACCTGTTGTATACTTGTTATGATGTAATTGTTTGTATGGAGTAGCATAAATAAAACGTCAAAATACTAAAACTTATCATTAAAATTTAATTACTTTAAACCATCGAATTACTAAAACTTATTATTAATTTAATTACTTTAAAATTATGATAATATCTAAATCAATTCATACATTATTCATAATAATATTCCTGAGTGAATAACAGTGGCCATGATGTGGCATAGTTTGAATCAAATTATTATCAGTTTACATTTTGGCACGCATATTTACAGTAAATAAAATAATAAAATGCTGACCACTGTGTTCCCATAAATTAATTAAAACCTCGTGTGAATAAAACGAGTTTCAAAGACAACATTAAAACAAATTCGAAATATGACCATTATGGTTCAGAACATACACAATACAAACTCGTTAATCGAAAATGAATGATCCGTATCGGTAAAGAAAAGGCAGGCACGTTGCACAGTATCAATGAGACGCGGTTCAATAAACACAATCTATACATTATTATACCATCAGCTAGTTAAAAATTTGACACATTATGTATCTTTTGATACTGGAAATCCGCTAATTACGGAAAGTTCGTAGATCGCAACAGATTTTCACAATATTTGTGCCTATAGGTGTATAATAATTATTAATCCTAGTCGACGCCGCTTACCGAAACGATTTTTAAAACATTCTTATGATACAATTAAAATAATTTGAAGGCCACATGTTTCTTATTTTATCATGAGATTTAATAGTATATGTTTGCTTTTATAAGCAGGAGAGGTTGATTATTTTATTGATAATTAGAAATAAGGGTATAAGAAACGGATGAGAAGATGGAATATGTGGAAAAGGAAACAATAGTAGCAACCTCTCATAACAGAAATATTTATGAAAAGTGCAATATATCCTATTTCTGTTTGAAATACAATGTAATTGACAGAATTTACGTGTGAAAATTAGAATTATTAAATAGATTCCACAATAAGTGTTGACACTAAAAAGTTTTCAGAGATCAGAATCTCTAGCTCAAACAACCCATTTTCCTAATAAACAACAGAATTCGTTCATGTTGAAACAGACACTGTCTAGTGACAATTAAAGAGATACACAGTAAGTATAACAGGCTGGAACTAACTTGACCAAAGGTTGGAATGTGGCAGTAGGTAAGTAAAAAATACCCTGCTGTTGGTTGGTCCTGACTGAATGACTATCATGTTGACTCCCTGAGGAGAACTTTTCATCAGTCAATGCCGTTTAATCGGGCACACGTCAAAATGATCACAGTCAGATCTAGTCAAGTTGTTAGCCACCAGTAAAGTACTAGAGTGTTTACTATACGCTCTGCGCGCTGCAGTCGCTGTCGGTGGAGTGTTCGGGCTGGTAGCGGATGTAGGCGTTGTGCACGGTGAGGCCGGCCGGCAGCTTCACGTCGCGGAAGTAGCGGTGTCGCCGCGTGTCCTTCGCTGAAATGCGCTTTACCGGGTCGTAAACGAGCATCTTCTGAAGCAGGTCCATGCCCACCTCGTCGAGATTTTGTACCTGAAAAGGATAAGTGTTTATTTTAAATAAATAGTTTAGTATGTACCTATTGCGATATGTAGTAAAAGTTGACAAAATATTGGAAAACCAAAAAATTGTAGCAGTATAGAAGATATACTGTAAACAGCAAAACTTACATGATTATGTAAGTTGAAGGTAGTCCAGTTGGGGAATGTAGGTTTATAATCTGGTAATGAAGACACTCCAGGCCAAATGTCTTCAGTGGGTGTGCGCAACATTCTGAAAATAAAGTTACATATGAGTAATTAGCAGGTCTCTAGATCGCATTTTGCACAAATAAATATGAAATTGTACTGTTTGAAAGCTAATGTCCACTAAACTATTGACTCACCGGAATATACGGAACAGTTGGTCAATTTCAGAGTCTCCTTGGAACAGCGGTTTCTTTGAAGACATCTCTGAGAAGATGCAGCCAACTGACCACATGTCTATGGGGCAGGAATATCTGAAACAAATTAGTTGCATCCATCAATCAATCTATGCTCAAACCTTACGTAAATATGGGAAAAAACCTGGCTTAATATAATCTTTAATCAGTTTTCAACATTCAAAAAAGGATAGGATTTGGATTAGGATCGCACAAACATTTGACTGCTATTTGAATATATTATAAAATACTATCTAGTTACGAATTAGTGGTTCGCCAGGAAATTGTGTTAGGATTAGGAGAAAGCCTTTGCACAGGGAAACAAAATGGACACCATTGGCTAATGCAGTAGCTTACATTGAATCTTCTAAAAAACCACACATCAATATGTGATTTGATTCTATTAATGTTTGTAGTAATCCAACATTGCAAGTTTCACAACACTTACCTCTGACTGCCAAGAAGTACTTCAGGAGCCCTGTACCACAGGGTCACCACCTCATGAGTATACACTCTTACAGGCACACCAAAAGCTCGGCCTAGACCAAAGTCAGCCACCTGGAATAACCAGCATAACACATTAATGCAATCATATTTTTAAATGGTTTAAGGTATGTTAAAGAAAGTAACTAACTGCTGGTCCAGGTATGTTATAGAAAGTGAGGGCCAACTTTTTTAAGATTGAATAGTATTAAAAAAAAAGAACTTGAAAATTAAGATTGAACATTAAGCAAGAGAAAAAAAAGTACGCAGTGGCTGAGTATTGAAAAAGTTATGCAGAACCTTCAAGATACGAAACAAATTCTGTCTACTTGTATTTCAAACTTCTATGTTTGAAACTGAAGCAGTGGTTAATGAAATTGCCTGTTTGTGTGAGGATAACCTCTTAATATATTAGGGCCCATTACAAAACGCTGGTCTCAGTCCCTTAGAAGATCAGAACAATAAAATTAAAGTAACCATCATTCAAGAGGTGATAATGTGATAAAGCCATCAACATTCTACACAAAATATTATGTTTAGTATCAAAAATATAATGTTTTCTGTTTCTAACAGCATCTTAGTAAATACCTTAATAATTCCAGTCTTGTCAATCAGCAGGTTTTGTGGTTTAAGATCTCGGTGGAGTATCCTTCTCTGGTGGCAGTATAGAATAGCATTGTTGATCTGGTACATGTAGCTCTTCACCACACCGGGATCCATGAACTGAAAGCACCATTAATCAGTGAAAATTATGAACCATTGTGTTGTTTGTCAGATAATGTAAATTGTTGTTAGACAAAGATACATACTTTCCCAGAACCAAGTGAGTCCATGTATTTCTTCAAGTCCATGGAGAGAAATTCAAATATAAGGTACAGACGACTTTCCTCCATAAGCACATCTTCTAATTTTACTATGTTTGGGTGGTTCAGTTCCTTCAATAAAGAAATTTCTCTGTAAAAGACAAAACATGAATAGGTTATGTTGTGATTTCTAACATGTCTTTTACAATCAATGTGACCATTGACTTTATAAAAACAAAGAAAATACTGAAATTTTAGAAACAAATGTTAAATTACCTGATCGCAGTAGAGGGAATACCTTCATCTTCAGACTCCAATCGAATCTTTTTCATAGCCACAAACTGCCCAGTTATTTTGTTTTTCCCTTTATACACCACTCCGTAAGTACCTTCTCCGATCTTTTCGATTTTAAGGAAATCATCCATTTTGCAATTCGGAATTTTGAATGATTTTATAGCAAAATAATGTGCCTGCTTCACTAACCCTCCCCAGGTTTTTTGTTTAGCACAATTACTTGAACATTGATGAAGTTCGCTAAGAGATATATCTGCGTCGAATGTGTTAAAAAGCGCGTTATTATAATAAAATGCCACACTTTTCAAATATATTTCTATTTACTAGTAAAATTCACAAAATATCGTTACCGTTTCACAACGACTTTCAAACGTAATTTTTTAAAATATTTGAATTGTTTATACTTTTCTCTATTGTCGATGGTTAGCCGTGTTTCGCGATTACAAACGAGTCATATTAAGCATTCTTTGAATACGTCAGTGTCGTTCAATGCCTTAGATTATTTCAATGCCATGTTATAACCTGTTTTCTGTCATTCAGCCTGGAACGCAACGCAAGTAATAGACAATATAGAAATGCATAGACGTGTTGTTGTGACCAAGGAAATTATAAATTATTGTGACCAGTGGTTTGTAATAAGTTTATTAATTTAAATATTAGAAAATAAAAATAAATAATAAATATTGGTCCTTTAATGTCTAGATTAAAAAATACATTAAATAGGCGTATATTGTGTAGACTCGTCACTTATGCGCGCATTTTGTGCATTTAAATGCACAAAATAAGCAAACACACAAATTAGGGTAAATAATAATATCCCAGTTAAAAAAAATAGGGTAAGAGGTAACACGGTAACGTGTTGAATAGAGTACTTAAAATTAAAAAAAACAAGCGTTTCCTGCGCCGAGTCCTCGCTGCTACTACAGTTATGACAACTGGGTCTTAGCTCTTTTTGTTGATACTGGTACCTACCTGCCAAAGCAGCCATGCCCGGTCAGTATCTGGGTCAGTCGAAAGGTCAGGGACACCATGTCGTCTGTAGAACCATTCTCAGAGCACAGGACAGATAGCTTAGCCACGTTCCTAGGATTGACTCAAGGACGTATCAGTGTAACCGTCCACACTTACAAAAGTGGCATCGCGGCTTCCCTCCTTAAGATCTCGATAACCGGCTAAGAAGTCTTTCACGATAGTAGGTCTATCGCCATCACAGTCCCCTGACTGAGGACTACAATAAAATCGAAGCTGACTAAATCAAAAGATAAAGCAATGTAAAACTAGCTGATTCATCAGACGTCATTTCGCCGCAGTAAAGAAAAAAAAAGGCTGCTTATGAAAACTAGATGTCGAATAGCGGTCACAAATCAAATTAAAATTCTCATGCCACTACCTAATTAAACTCCTCCGAAACGGCTCGACTGATTCTCATGAAATTTTATATGCATATTGGGTAGGTCTGAGAATCGGTCATCTATTTGTTTACTTATAATTATGTTGTTTTTTCTGCACCACAGCAAAACAACGTTTGTTAAGTCAGTGACTTTTATAATAAAACAAGCGGAATTTTGAATGAATCTGCGTTCTCGAGCAGAATGAATGTGCCTTTTACTTACTTACCTACATTCACCTTCCTTGAAAGTCACATAATACCTACTTACATAATTACAGAGTGGTTGAGTTAGGGTGTAATGAGGCCCGAGGCGGAGGCGCGCGCGAGTGTCGGCGCGCGCCTCTGAGGCGGTGCACGGGGTAGGCAAACAACTCATGACCCCGTGCACGAGGCGAGGCCCGGACTGACCGGGCCAGAACTAGTGCGGGGCTGCGGAAGAATCTGGACTCCCGCGGCCCCACGTGCCCATGTGCGAGGAGACACACCGGGGGATTTAGCCGGTATGAGTCCGGCACACCCCTCCGCCGAAGGAGCGGAGGAAGTCCCACGCAAAAAAGGGTGTAAGAGGGGATTAAGCAAACCTATATTGCAACCGCAAAGTCTGCGTAATAATATCTATATGTGAACAACTTTATTCATCTAGGATTGTTCACTGGCCTCCTCACAACAGCTTTGTTGCATTTTGAATGTCACCAAATGACACCAAAAGGCCGTCTCACCGACACAGCGATATCTAATGATTAGGTATCGCTGTGTCGGTTAGGATTAGGTCCTAATCCTACTTTATATTATAAACGCGACAGTTTGTTAGTACTGAATACTGATAGATGTTTGTTACTACTAACCACAACACGGATTTGGACAAAATTGGGTGCACAAATCTATATATCTATACTCTATACTAATTTATAAAGCTGAAGATTTTGTTTGAACGCGCTAATCTCAGGAATTACTGGTTCAAATTGAAAAAATATTTTTGTGTTGAATAGACCATTCATTGAGGAAGGTTAGGCTATGCATCATCACGCTGCGACTAATAGGAGTGAAGGTGCAACGGAAAATGTGGAAAAAACAGTGCAGATATAAATCACAACTTATATCTTCTAACCACGCGGACGAAGTCGCGGGCAACAGCTAGTAGTTTATAATCTTGATGAACACTTGATACGGGTACAGGGTAGTGTTCATCAAGATATTACGTTCGCGAATTGTTGCGGGCGGAGCCGGTGGCGACAACTAGTTATAAAATAAGAAACATTAAAAACCGCGTCTGCCACCACGGTACCGCTGCGTTGTCAATTGTCAGGCCTTTGGATAACTATGTAGGTATAATTATCATTTGATCGTGTCTGCCTGTAAAGCTGATGTAAAGAAACCTTTACTAACATGCTCACCAGCTCCCTAGCTATTTCCAGTAGTCCTCCAGACATCCTAATTAAAACACAATATACATTATAATGTACTAAAATAGATAACAATCAAATTCTTGTTCCACATAACTAGATAATTCATCGGTATCGATACGAAAACGCTGACACCGCTAAAGAGTCACGTTTGCTGCTCGCGGGGCGCGTGCCCATACAAGAACAATTCTGTCTCCGCATGCCATATCTATAGGATCTGGTGATAGTGATCAAATATTAAGGTGATGGGTCGAAGGTAGAACCTCATTTGAAAGGCTCGATGTGAGCTCCCAAGATGTGGCGGACAGTGTTCTGGTGTTTAGTTTTAATCTATGGGCACGTGAGTAATGTTTTTTTTTATTTTTATTGACTTCACCTACTGTTAATTAATATGTTACTGGCTATTGTGCCCTACTTTACCTACACCCAGACTTAGAACAGAACAAACGAAAGAACAAGCATTCATGGTGCACAACAAACGCTTGTCCTACGCAGGGATCGAACCCGCGAAACTACGTGCACAGTGTGTTTGGCGCGGTGACCCTACACTTGGCTATCCGTGCAGTCAGATGCGGTCAATGATAACAATACAAAATAAACAATATGTCTCGTTAATATCGTATCGTGTCTCCTGTACAGTTACGATAAATAGATGCACCGTGTGGGTTAAATCCAAACGCAGGCAAAGTGCTATAAAGATAATGTGCTTTGTCAATTATTCTAAGAAATCACTGACAAACATTGAAGGAAAACTTGTAGAACATTTATTGGCTGGTATAATTACCATATTTAGGTTTAATTATCTCATATTGTTTGTTTTTGTATTTTGTATATCTGTGACATTACGTGCGTATTTATTAAACTACATTAATCCTACTAACTAAACGTCAAACTTAAGGATGTTTGTTGCTCTTTTACGCAAAAACTGCTGAATGGATTTTGATGAAACTTTGCAATAATATAGCTTATACATTAGAGAGATATAGGTTACAATTTATTTAAATATGACGATAAGTTTCAAGTAAGTATGGGAAAAAATTGAAAAGTGTTACAGTTACAGAGAAATCTATCAAAATTTTGTAACAATTCTCATCGTTATTATCTTTTTTTAGAAGTTTTTTGTAAAATTATACTGTGTAATAATTTTAACGTATTTGTTTTAATGGTGTTATCTCTTCCTTTATTTAACTTTCACACTGTCAACAGTACTCCATCGAGATAAAGATTAACTTATACTTACTATATACACCTACATACCTACTTTTTTATTAGCCTGTTTACCCCAATGCTGGCTTCCAAAAGGCATTCCTTCTCCTTCTAAACCTCTCTGCTTATTACAATTTCTGGCTACAAGCATTATACATTTTTCTTTCGTTTTAGACATCATCACAACCTCTAGAAGAGGGTGAGAATGCTCGTCAAACACGTCAGTTGGACTTCGGCCCCTGCTGTCCTTGCCCTGACGCTGACTCGACTGGCCATGATGACTTCCACCCAATGGACTCCCTCAGGGCCGCGAGTACGGGCTCTCGCTTGCGGGATGTGGACGACTGTCCTTGTAGGGGTCGCAGTGAGGACTCTGATGGGGCTGCGTCAGTCTTCTTTCCGACTGCATTGCGACCACGTGGCTCTGGCGTGAGGTAAGACATCTTTAGAACAGTTTGTATGAAAGAATGAGACATTACAAAACGATACTCTAAGAATTGTACCTGTATTTTTTACTGTAAAACTAAATATATGTAATGAGAAATAGACATTTTAAAACTCCATTTGGCTAACTGTCATCAGCCTACTTAGGGGTTTTTAGCTTTTTGTTATACTTCAAGTAATTTAACAGCCTTAGCACCAGTAAGGTGAGATAATTAAAACGTCTCTATGTTTACAAATTAAATACACGGTGATTTTTTAGTCGTCTTACGAAAGTAGCCCAGGGTTTTTGCCTCACGATAAGACAAAACTTCGTATATAATATATCAGTGTTGAACTTGATATAATTATCTTCGTTACTATAGTGTTAATTACCCATATATGTATGTACACACGTCAAGTCAATTAGTCTGATTTAATTAATTGGTCAATTACTTTACATACATACATTGTTTGATGGTAATCTGAGTAGAATATTTATAAGAAACCTGTTTTGCATTGAAGCGTTATCAAGAAAAACTACCAAGAATTTAAAATTGGAAACTAAATCGTAATCGTATCATTTTTGTTCAGGCCTGATAATAGGAAGGAAGATATCAAACCCCTGCTCCACCCAGAAGTGGATCTCGCTTCATCTGTACTCCAGACCATACGAGAAGCCACTGATGAAGAGTATGAAGATGCCTTAGCAAGGGATGCCGCCAGGAGTATGGCTAAAGCTGCTATGGAAGACATCTACGGAGATGCTGCCCCTGAGGCAAGTAGAAACCTGGTCACAATCATAGTGAAGCCAAAGGAAGCTGAAAGTGATGATGATATCATGATGCCCCATGAGTCTCGTAACCATGAATCACGGTGCATACATTCTCCATTAGGAAGTACTAGAAATCTTGGCAAGATGCGAGTTGCACACAATCCTCCAAACTTATTGCATGATATATTTGGTCTGCCTAGGAGAAGCAAGCCCGGTCTGCTACATAGAAATCTACTGGATTTGGATAGCGGTTTCGGTGCAAGCAATGTTAATGAACAAGTAATGCGCGTTGATAATGACCGTATTCCTTTAAAGGAGTCAAACTTTAGAGTGGGGTCAAACAATGATTATAATAATAAGGAAACTAATTTGAAACTCCCTTCAATCCACGATAAATTAAAAGATTTAATATCGGGAAGATCATCTTTAGACGATGTGATCAAGACTCCTCTGCCCACGCTGCCAAAACTGAAACCAATTACTCCGAAGTTAAACATAAATAGTGATAATACTGACCTTTCTTCATCGCCAAGCAATGTTAAAGAAGAAGTTGGAAAATTATCTTCACATTTCGAAAACATTTTACCCAAAGCTAGACCCTTGGATCTAAAAAACTTGCTGAAGCTAAAAGATGTTGAATTGGTTCCACTCAAAGACCTCATCAAGGCTAAAAACAAACCAACATTACAGCTACCGTCTAGAATAACCAACGAAGAACCTTCGAGGGAAGCTGATGAAAGTGAAGTGAAGGATTTATTAAACTTAGTACCAAGAGTCAGAACAGTTGAGCTTTCAGATGCTGAAGTAAGTCCCACTAATGTAATTCAACAAGTGATTGACAATAACTGTGATAATAATGCTAGGGACACAAATTCTGAATCTAATATCGCTGAGTCTGAAGATAAGGATTCATCGGAATTCTTTAACACAACACCAAGCTCAGAATTAGCTGAGTCAAATGTAAATGAAAGGAGTACTGAAATTAATGATAGTCAGTCAGGCGTCAGCAGTCATAATGATTGTGATTTAGGGACAATGCCTGCTACAGAATCTGATCTTCCAACACCAAAGGAGCGAAGCAAAGGAGCACCAAGCGATTTGAATCAGGACTTACAAGACGTTGAAAATAGTGATTCTGGTTCTATCGAGGAACCTTCTTCAAATGAGCTGGTTGGTGGACAAGAGGAAAGTGTTGATTCTAGTCAAGACAATTGTTTAGACGGAAAAAGTGATTCGGATTCCATGACTGGAGCCAGTAACACGGTTAGCAGTATTGTTGAACCAGATTCAACCACGGATGATTTTGTTGATGAACCAGTAGCGCGTCAAACACAAGATGGAAACAATGGCATTAACTCCCTTGATGATGTAAAGCCTAAATTAATAGATCCTCTTAATCTTGATAGAACTTTTAATACTATCAAGAAAAACATAATTGAGAAAATAGAAAGTCTTAAAATTCCTAAACCAAAGCCAAGAAACTCAAATCTATTTGCTAAGGAATCGCTCGAAGATGAAAGCCAGAATCCGGATGCCAAAAATGAAGAGTCTGTTCAAATAACATCTGTAAAACCGGAAAACGAAGTAGGTAAAGACAGTTCAGAAAATTTTGGAGATAGTGGTACTCAAGTTAGCATGCAAGATTTACAAGAAATGTCAGATTCTATGTTACAACATGAAAATAAAGACAAATCTCGGAGTAACGTAGAATGTAATGTACCAATTGAAGAAACAGTTGAACCAAAAGCAACAAAAGAAATGGAAAGCGCGGAAATGAAGGATTCAATTGAGGAGAAAATACCTGATGCTCAAAATGACGACGACATGAACACACAGAGTTCAAACAACAGTGATAATGTAAAGGACACTTGCGGGAGCGACTTACAACAACAGCCAAAAGCTCAAGAACAAGATGCGAATGTCGGAGCAAGCGAAACTGTTATAAGTAAAATACCTCCTAGGAATTCAGTCAAAACAATTCAGTTAAGTGATATAGTCCAGCCCTGTGGTGACGGTATTCTTCAAAGTCCACTTCCTGATCTAAATAATGTTTTAAAATTATCTCCGATGCCCACACTTGAGGACATTAAGACGACAGTAACGAATTTATTTGATAAAGGCGAACGCAACGCAGAAAATATATTACCATTGAAGACAGTACCGTTGGCACTCGATCCTGCAAAGATTCTAGAGCCACTAATGGCAACAGATGCCAGTAGTCGAAACAGTCACACAAAACCAGCGCCAGAACGTTTTCTAGACGATCTGAACATTTTGAAATTGCAGCCTCCATCGTTGTTGTCTTCACCAAAATTGTCGGATGACTTCGGATTCAAACCAATTAATTTTCAGCCAAGTTTCGATAATATAGGACTTGGTTCAGCTAGGGGTCGGAGTAGTTCAAAGATTCGAAACCCATTGGATTCGCTAAAGCTTGGTGATATTGGAGCAAGGAGTAATTTTAGTCCACAGAACATACTTAAATCTTCTATGAGGCATGATGATCTTTTAAATGGTCGAGCGTTGAGTGATCTATCTCAAAACATAAATTCTCATTTCAAAAAAGCCTCACGGAACATGCAAAACATGCTAGGGTCCACTTTTAATGGTGCCAAGATAGCTAGTCCTATTCAATTAGAGCCCCACGAGTTGTTAGAAACTATATCAAGAAATCATGAGGATGTCAGTGATAAATTAAAGGCAATACACATGGACTTTAATGATAGAATAGAAACAATGCGCAATGACCTTTTGGACAAATCCAGACTACTGTCCAGCGACTCTCTTAATAGGAAACCTAGCTTTAAATCATCAAGAGATCAACATCAATCTTTATTACGCTCTTCACAACCTAAGGCAACTACCAGGAAAAATACATCTTCTCGGGGTCCTGAACTGAAATCAAACAACAAAGTTTCTTCACCATCGAGTAGAACTAAGCAGTTCAAAATGCCAACAGCTGCAAGTGTGCCGGTTCCAAAAAGTCTCAATGTACCTGAACTTAAAACGATGTCAAAGCCAGGACTCGTGTCTCAGCGAGTAGCTAGTTCAAATGCACCTAAAATAGAGCTACCTCGACCTAATTTCAATACATTTCGTAGTGAAGGAAGCAACACGAAGCCGTTTAACAAACCTTTGACTAAACCAATCAGTCCGTTTGGAGACCCTAAAGTTAAAGTGTCATTTTCGACTACTCCCCGGCCTAGAATGGATGTTGGCAGACCAAAAACTCAAGAGAAAATAGACCTAAAAGCGAACCTTGAAAATCGTAGAATACAGAGTGATGCAAGGCAAACAAAACTCTCAACTCCTAGTGGACTTCTTAACAAGTACAAACCATTACCAAAGAATGTGGAAAACGACATAAGAATATCTACACCATTACGGACACCAATCCCAAAACTAGGCAATTTAGAAAATGATGGAAATGTAGGTAACCTGCTATCATGGCCAAAAGCTTCTGAAAGCGCATTTTTAAGCAAAGTAAAGGAGGCTGTTAATGCACGTTTACCAGCGTCTGGTCTTCCGAACCGTTTTCAACAGGAGAAAACACAACATATTGTAAAAAGTGCTTCAGCAAGGACGAGAGACGAGGCTATGAAAGGTGCGGATATGACGCGAGCAGCCTCAGAAGTTGTTGAGAGAACTGATGGACAACCCTTGAAAGAAAATGTTACCTACAAATGCAAAATGGTTTGCACTAAGGAAAACAACGAAAATGTATAATCTTGTACCTGACCATAAAAAACACAAATAATGAGTGAAATCTCGCACTCGTCATTGGTTCATAATAATGTAATTAGTGCATAATAATAAAATAATAATGATTCATCATATGATAAGAAGCATAGCGGAAACATATTATGACAGTCGTACGAAATTTAAAAATGACAGAAATTGTGTCTCTCACACTATACTCTTTCAGTCATTAGGTTATCACAAATAGCTATTAAGTTTTTTTTAGACTTTTACTTTATTAGGAGAAATGTTTTGTAAATATTTTTATACGAATCTCATGTAAAATGTAAATAACCTTTGACCTTTGGACAAGGGTAAAATACATGTTTATGAAATAAGTGTTTGGTTTTATTGCATTTTATTATGCTGGGTTACTGACCTGATTATAATTCTCAATAGTTGGTTTTAAAAGATTCGAGGTGAGTAAGGTAATTAATATGAAAAGAAATCCTTTCTCAACATGGATATATATGTGTGTTGAGAAAGGGTTTCTTTAGAACATAAGTATTGTGTAAAACTGATCCTATAACTATATCTTCTTCGTAAACGATCGGTATAATTTTGTAGTTTAGATATTTGTGACTCTCATTTGACCTTCCTAGTCCTATTGCTAAGCTAAGCTATATCAGTTAGACAGACAGACTTTTTTTTTTTTTTTCCTGGCTCTTCACGGTTCAGACAGACTTGTGGAATTGATGACCTAAATTCAGTGTCACTCGTTGCCATTTTAAATTTAAATATCGAGTGTTATTACTTCGCACAACTAAGAAGTACGTACTAAAGGGTATGCCTGAGCCATCTGTTCAACCCTGCAAGCAAGCCTACAATGAATTATGCGTTTGGATAGAAACCCGCTGATTGACTCTCCGTAAAAAAATACGAAGGCAATCCGGTAATGAAATAAACCACGCAAGTGTGATAGAAAATTACAAATGATCAGAAAACTTGAACAACTCAATTACCTGATCACATATAACTGAAACCCCATAAATTATTTCGTATAAGTAAGAACGGCATGCAAAAATAGGCCTTGTGACCTTGGAATAAGGTTCTGACAGAGTTACGCCTAATGCACATTCATTCATATCTTGGATTAAATTTAACCATGATAAATTACGAACTTAATAATATAAAATTATAGTCATCGTAAAAAAATTAACGTATACGTGCTGACGTAGTGTTTTATATGCAGTAATTGTAGATATACAGTATGCATCCATATTTACTTAAGGATTTATTATTATAGAGCCGTCTTAGATAAGGTCGTCTGATGCTGACAATATTAGCCGTTTATTGTGCTTATTTAACTGCTCTACAGATTATAATCTCATTTATGGTTGCCAACTATAAGACTTAGAAACCAGGAAAAGACTCATCATAACTCAGGATTATAGAGTCCAGAACCTAAACATGACAGAATCCCAAGTCTGCTATTTACAATGGCAATGTGAATGAATGGCAATTGAATTAAATTGCCATTCATTCATCGGCCATTTTAAATAGCAGAATCGAGGCCCAAGTCTTTAAAAGTAAAGTGTAAGACTTGGCTTTTTTTAAACCGGAAAACTCGCTCCCCATATTTCCGTATCCCATTCCTCTATACTAGCACAAATCTGGGAATAGCCTAACCCCTTATTACAGTTATGGCCGATTTTCATTATATTATTTATGCAAAGAATAATACCGAAGCATACATTCGTGTTGAATATGTACGACTTTAATTTTCAATCCAAATTGAAAGCAATTCGTCACAAAAGAGAGAGAGAGATCGGAAACAAAGTAGGCAAAATATTTTTTTGTATAACACACACAACATTCGAAAAGACGCTTGTGACGCTCAATGCCCATAAAATGAATCTTATTAGGCATTTAGGTCAACCGGAGTCACACCTTTATACAGAATTTAATTCAGATGTCATAATTAGGCAATCGATTTATGTTTATTACTTATCTGTCTACTACATGTCTTATCTGTATAAGAAAGACTTTTTATTTACACAAAGTAATAAATTTTACCAATTTATTGCAATTTGCAAGTACGTACCTGACTGGCGCGCCAGGGGTTCTGTGCCCCTGTTAAAGATTTGCTGTCGCATGTAGCTACTGAACACAACTGATTGCTTCTTGCTGGCTTTATTGATACTTATCTTCTTATAGACTGTGAATTCTTATGGTTGAAACTTGAAGTCAATCTTGGAGTCGGAGTTGAAGTCGCTTGAAGCCATCTGATGGTTTTACGATTTACGTTCTTCATAAATTTTCTCAGGTGTGCCGGTTACCTTGCAATGATTTTCTCCAACATAATTAGCAAATTACAGTTATTTCGGTATTACGTGCATTAGTTTAGTAAATATGTACGTGGATGAATTCGAACCTGTATAGGAGTGCAGCGGTCATGCCACTAAGCTATCACTGCTACTAATGATGAACATGATTCTAGGAAAGTATGGGGTTGAAATTTTCTTTGTGTCTGCCAGATGTATTGAAAATGTCATAAGCGACATAAATCCATGAGGATTTGCGCTAAGAAACCGCAGACTTCAGTATTTTGGACTTCAACTTTATTCAGTAAGTTACGGATCTCTAAAAACAAGAAAGATTAAATATGGCTAAAGGTCGATGTGACAATGGTGATAATAAAAGGATCACACATATTTATACTTAATCTATGTGGAAAGTACATACATTTTTTCGTAAACAGACCTATTTCGTAACGAGCTATCTATATGAAGATGCGTAGCTATCGATTAAATTGGAAAAATGTTCGCAAACCTGGTAACAGAAATATCATTTTCATTGATTTCTCCGTATGTGATAGCTTAACTGCTGCTGACTTTATAGAAAATGATTTATATTATGTAGCCCTGAAGATTAGGAAGCAGAAAAAAAATAAGATTTGAAAAAGACGAAACTCAATTGAAGAATAAGACTTTAAAAATAAAATAAAAAAAACAACACTGTCCCATGGAGCACTCTTTCTTTTTGAAGTTTATGAAAACTGCACTTTACTGCATTAAGATAAATTTGATTTTTATATCAAGGCAGTGACGTATAGTTGACAATCTTAACAACTTTAGCACTTAGTTGTTTGTTTTTTCCTTATACAACAGTCAGTCGCAGTCTTACATTCGTTGGATTATAACTTCACCATGAAGTTCCAAAGACAATCGTTAGTTCTAGTGGTTCCCTTCATCATTCTAATTATTTGGCTGACATCGGCGGCTGATACCGGTAAGACTCTTTTTTTTACTTTTTTCATTTTGATGACATTTGTCTAATATTTTTTAACACATTTAAAACACTTCTACTTAATATAATTTATTTTGAACGAAACGGTTTTTTAATAGGCTCTTAGTTTTATTTAGGTTCTTAAAAGAAGGTAACCAGTCTTGGTGCCTATTTTCATACAATCGCATAAACGAGTGATATATCTTATGCCAGTGGTGTCTATATTTGATGTGCTAATCTTTATTGCTGTTTTCCAATGGTTTTGAGTCACGTTTTATTTTTAAACTGAGTTTGTAGACAAAAAGACACACCAAAACCTTACCTTACCTTTTTAAGTGCCTTAACGAAAACTTAATTTTTTAACGTGTTAACATCGCCCCAATTCCGCTGTTCGCAATTGATAAAATCTAGAACTTAAATATAATTTGGAAAAATTTGATCATTGCATCATCTCTTTACATTTTCCCAAGCATTTTGTCAACTCATTTATTGATCATTCACTGCTTTGAAAATGGTATTCTTCCCCCACATTCACAACATGAATTTTGTTTACGTTAGTTTTCAACTAGGCCATAATAATTTAAATGACTATGAAATTCCCAGAGTTGGACTGTTAACGTGACGTGTGTGTAAATACGACTTTATTATATGCTTTTAGTAAGTAATAAAAGTGTTTTTTTCCAGATCGGCCTTGTTTAAGGAAATATTTGGACAACGGATCGGCAGACACACTAGTATGTGTGTGCACCTCGGATTACTGCGACTCCGTGACCAGAGCGGTGCCGAGCAGCGGGGAGTATGTGCTCTACATGTCCTCGGAGGTAGGCAACACTGGATTTATGAGGCACTTATACATTGCACAAGGTTACTTAGTCTTAAATACACTTAGCACTCTTCATATGCATTTACACATATAAGTGTGGTTATTGAAGAGGTGTGATATGAAAGTGGCGGATTTGACATAGATAGTGTAAAATGATGGTTATCATAGCAGTTATCTGACAGCAGGATTTATCTTATCTATCTATAGAAGATGTAAATAATAGCGGGTTCTTTCTGGTTTAGTGTAGAAGTGATAATAATAATCCTTGCTAATATTATAAATGTGAAAGTGTGGATGTTTAGATGTTTGTTACACAATCACGCAAGAACGGCTGAACGAATTTGGATGAAATTTGGCTTGCATATAGCCTTTGACATGGAAAAGAACATAGACTACCATTTATCCCGACTTCTTAAGTAGTTCCCGAGGGAAAATTGAAAAGGTGTGTATAAGCTATAAGATCACCTACATAAGATCAGCTGACTAAAACTATTTCTACAATTCGCTATAATTTCAATGTTAACTGCATCTTGACTTATGTTTTTTTTAAGTCGATTTACAAAAGTCCTAACTTATATCTTCTAACCCCGCGGACGAGGTCGCGGGCACCGGCTAGTAATAAATATTTTTTTAAGTAATAAAATGATTCTGCAAGGTTATTTGTAATATTATTTTTTCAGGCAGGATCTAGGTTCGAGAAAAGTTTTGGCAAACTTCAAAGCTTGACAAAAGGTAAGTTATTGAATAAGAATAGATGATGTTGTGATCAATGCTTTTTCTTTCCTTTTTGGAAAAAAATAACGTAAGTTTAGTAATCGGTAAACCTTGTTTTGTTATAGATGGCATTTATAACATCAATTTGGACCTAGATCCGGGCAAAACTTATCAAACCATAGAAGGGTTTGGAGGGGCCGTGTCTGACGCAGCGGCGATTACCTGGGACAGCTTGAAGAATCCCGTATTAAAAAATCACTTAATACAGTACGTAATATTAAAAATATTTACCCTAGCTTCTATGAAACGACCGGCAATAAAAATATACCCCTAAAGTATCTTAATGATTTCACGTACCAGAATAATTTTAAAAGTCCAAGTCAGTACTATTATAATTCAGATTTTTTGAGCGAAAGGGAGTCTTTTACTGAATAAAACCCATCCATGTTTCTTTCTTGGCCCTTGTGTGGTATCCTTTCGGACAATCTTACCGGTCTGGTTGGCATCAGCTCTAATGGGCTACACAGAGCTTGATGACATTCTCTTTGAAGCGCGGGTGGAACACGAACGCGCAGTCCTGCACCGGGCTAGTTCAGATCGGACGGTGAGCATTTCACGACTCACCATTCGCAAGAACGACCGTGTCCGAAGTCATCACGTTTCTCCCAACGCTCGGAGAGTTGCTCATCAACCTGCTTTGGGCTGCTTTTCATTTATAAGTTTCAATGGTTTTGCCTACATTCCAGGTCATATTGCGGTGAGACGGGCATCCAGTACAACATGCTGCGCGTGCCCATCGGCGGCTCGGACTTCTCGACGCGCGCGTACGCATACAACGAGCTGCCCGAGAATGACGCGGCGCTCACTAACTTTACACTGGCATATGAAGATTATCAATATAAGGTAAGCTACTATTATCTTATAGAACAGGAATAATTTAATGTGGGCTTGTGCCTTGACATGGTATTTACTGAAGAAACTATGATATGGACACTCAGTCTTCTATTTTTAAGAGTACAATATTCCCTTTAAACGATACTTTTTCGGTAAAATTCTAAAATCTACGCTAAAGGCAGTAGTAGTCATGGTGGAATAAAAGCGGTCAAAATAACAAAACATCTAAAGAGACTTACCATATTCAATCTTTACATTTATTGACAACCTCACCTTATGCGAAGGATCCAACTCTCCAAAAATACGACGGTAAAAAAGTTACTTAAGAAACCATTCTGTGTCTCCAGATCCCCATGATTAGAGCGTGTATGCAGGCGGCTGGCGCTCCGGTGCACGTGTTGGGGGCGACCTGGTCACCACCCATCTGGATGAAGACTAACAACGACTACTATGGATACAGCCTCCTCAAGAAAGAGTATCTACAAACTTATGCTGATTATCATTACAAGTGAGTAAAAGACTACAAAATATAATCTGAAAAATTAATTGGATTATTACTTTAATAATTTTGAGCACAGGTAGATCTCGCATGTGTATCGCTGAAGAAGTAGAAGAAAAAATTTTGTAAGCCTACCGGTAAGACCAATAAGAAGAGTGCTAAATCCGTCTTGGAAATATCTACCAGCTTCCGCGTTTATATTTTTAAAGGTGAATTATTTTCTTAGACAAGTTTGATAAGTTAAGACAAAGGGGGGGGGGAGCTGATACTGAATTTTTAATTTACATCATGTTTAGAAATCTGCCTGACTAATTATTTTTTCTTAGGCAATATTTTGCATTTATTGGTACAGACAACCACCACTCCCATGTTTACAAGCATAATTTTCCATAGGTTCCTTGAGCATTACGCGCAGGCAGGAGTGCCGGTGTGGGGTGTCTCTATCGTGAACGAGCCTCTCCACGGCAGTGTCAACTACTTACCGCTGAGCTTCAATAATTTGGGTTGGACATTAGACTTTATGGTAGGTTGTTTATTATGAAGGTGTTTTCTCAATTATCTGGATTACCAATATAACATTGTGCTTATGTAGAATGCTCTGGCTCTTAGTCAAGTCAAAACGATTTACAGCTTGTATGTACCGTGTAAACTGGATTCTAAAGCTAAGAAAAGACCTCACAGTAGACCTAGTAGACCGCTAGCCATACCCATACTTTCCACATTTACTATTACCACTACATTTTGCAGAACGAATATATTGTCAAACACTTGGGGCCGACTCTTCGTAACGAAGCTTCTAAGTTCAAACATGTAAAGATCATTTCTGGGGATGACTTGCGGTTCACCATCACACTGTATTGGAATATGGTGAGTGTACTAAGTATTTACGACATTAAACACATATCTTACAACTGTTAACAAAAACCACACACGCTCTTGATTCAAAACAATTGCAAGAGAGTTTTGTAACTGTCTTCAAACTGAACCAAAATGACTTTGCCTGCTACGACGCGGACGCAGGGATTGCCAGGGATGAGGGTTGATATTATTATGTGACGTATCGATGACAAATCATTTGTTTTTTGTTGACCGTGAACGCTGTTGAATCTGAAAAAAGGTGTCAAATGGTTGCCGATACGAGATGACATATTTAACTCATGTTAAAAAAGAGATATCCTGGATAAATAAATTAGATTTTAAAAGGATATTAATGCTAGAAGTCGCGGAGACATTTGCCGAGCAGGGACTATTAATAAAAATAAAACTTTTCTAACGTGTTTCTAACAAACATATGCTTTACAGCTGGTCCTACTATTCCCCGGGGCCCTGGAATACTTAGATGGCGTAGCGGTACATTATTACATGAATAAGTATGTGCCGGCGACGATTCTGTCTCAAGCTATGGAGGGTTACCCCGGGAAGTTCGTGATAGCTACAGAGATTTGTGCAGGTCAGTCTCTTCTACTACTTAATAAATAGGATTCTTTTCATATGAATGGGTACATCTTTTTTTGTTGATTTCTGGTTCACCTCAACGTTTGAATTCTCAGTCTATGTTTTTCTGAAAAGCACCTTGTGTGAAAATTATTTTCTCTTTACTAAGTTTAACATAGTTTAAAAAATGTAAATATTCAATATACAAACCATTTAACATAAAAAAAAAATGTAAATTAAATCCATGAGAGGTAATTATAGTTCAATTAGTTTCGTTTATAGACGTCAGTCTTAGAGAATTCAGATTACTAAATACTAAAGCCCCATAATCTTATGTGTTATTCACTCACGTATTTTAGGTGGCGTACCCGACGATGCTCTCTTAACTCCGTGGGGTAAAGCTGAATTGTATGTGAACGACATTATTGAGGTATTATTTGAGGATTGATTGATTTCATACACCTCGAATTTTCCATTTATTTATGCATACTTCATAACACAAAATAGCTTTATAAATGGTAGAATGTCCAAATTCAATATTCTCAAAATTTTGGAGACGACTCCCGCATTAAGGATTTTAAGCCATTATGGTTTCACAAACATTCAATTCACTTGCACAAATACACCCAGACTCAGGACAGGCATTAGTGGATCCCACAAATGCTTATTCTACGAGGGAATCGGACATGTGACAGGTTGCGCTCTGTGGGTTAGCAGTGGTAACATTTGGCTATCCGTGCAGTCAAATGTTTGAGTGCCATTCGATTATTCGAAAACTTAACAATATCTCATTTATTTTAGAATCTCAGCAACAATGTCATCGGGTACACTGACTGGAACATGTGTTTGAACATGGAGGGTGGTCCTAACTGGCGCGGAGGACGAGTAGATGCTCCTATCAAAATTAACGCTGAAGCCGGGGAGTTCTACAAGCAGCCCATGTTCTACGCAATAGGGCACTTCTCTAAATTCATACCAAGAGGTTCGCGGAGAATTAGGGCTACTGTGCAAGCGGAGACTGCTGTACAGAACCTTGCGTTCCTTACACCTGATAATACTATAGTTGTGGTGTTGTTTAACAAGTTAGTATTGTATTCTATATTATAGGTACTATCGATACATATAAAACAAAGAAAGAAAAGTTGAAAGTTGAAGCCGTAAATGGAATATTTTAAAAATAATGCTTTATCCGTGGTCTTTACAATTATTATCGAATCTGTCTGCTTGTCTGTACGTTCTTACCACCGTACCAACGGCTTATCCGAATCAATTGTGTTAATTTTCAGGGGTCCCGCCGAAAAAGTAAGGATCATATTGGGGAAGAAAGAAGCAGTATTATCTATCGAGGCTAAATCAATTGCTACTATCGAAATGTTGAATGAATAAATATATTTTATAGTTTTTGTAAATATGCCAAATAAATTTATAATATTTTTTCTAGTTTTGCTTTTCATTCTTATTTGTTGTTCAGTTTTAACTATAGGCTGACCTGTACACATACATACGTGGATCTGGCTATAAAACATAGTTATCATTGGATTACGCCTGGTAGTAGTTTCTCGAATTTGTGGTTATTTTTTTATTCTCCAAAATAATTCGCAAATAATAGACATTGGAGTTTATTCAGCTGACCATACACGATGATACGTTATACTGAATAACTTTACATTTAATTTATCGCGATAACATTGATAATGTAAATAAGGCGGCAAAAATACAATTTGCGACTTACTGAATGACTAACAGGATTGGTAACTATCAGTATAGTTACCAATCCAGGTACCTAAAAAGAAAAAATAAATAATTTTCAGTAAAATTATTTATTTTTTCTTTTTAGGTACCTGAAATCCAATCTAAAAATAAATAATTTTTAATCGAAATTAAACGAATTTAATGTTAAAATAATATTGTCCTGATCTAAATGTTTTCGATGATCAATGTACCCTCGCTCAACTAATTAAGGCGATTCGGGACCGAGCCAGCTATTATCTCTTGACGTTGTGTCGCAACTTGGGGGAGGCCTAAGTCTAACAGTAGACTAATTCAGTGATTGATCCAAAATCGTGATTGCATTAGTTCTTTTCTCCAATCTAAATGACGAACTAAATACATTTCTGACGTGCAACCACGGTCACCTCGCCCGAATGAGCGCGACGTGCCTCGGGTTCGATCCCCGCATTTGTGTAATCCACGAATTCTTAGACTGACTTTTTGAGCCAGATGGCTTGAATATTTGTAAAACACCCCACGAATGATTTAGTTCCTCAATGCGGGAACTTTTTTTTTCAAAACAAATCTAGGTTCGTCGTAACTTATCGGTAGATAATTGAGAAAACCAATTGCCGAAAGTCGTATAGCTATTATAGATACGTATTTGTTTCTTCATTTGCAAGCCTTATTTAGAAATTTTGTTTATTATGCCCGTTCGAATATATCGATGCCAGCTCCAACATGACTTGAAAAAAATATAATTATGGAAGTACTCACAGCTGTCAAATGTGTTGACGTAGTCAGGAAGCCTAATAACCATGAAGCTGTACCGATTTAAATAGCACCACCACTCAATGGACTGGTAACTTACACTTTTAACTGAAGGAAGAGAGGTCTACTTTACTTGGTAACATATTATGAAGTTAAATATAAAATTATGTATTGTAATTGGTATTTTGTGTATGATATGGGTGACGTTGGTGAAATCAGGTATGTGGAAATATTTTTTCAAAAATTGATTCACTTCTCCTTAGACTGTGATCACAAATTTTGAAGTTTTTAATATCGTGAACGGAATCATTTGTTTTCGACCTTCGATAACCCATTTCCATTGCCATCTTCTTCTTTACCTCATCGGAAGCTATATTAAGTTAAATAAGATTAGCTTTAATATGCAAAATTATAATGGGTGGATCTGAAGTTTCATGGGCGATTTTTTTCGAAAACATTACAAAATCGTTCAATTTAAATCATCGCCAGCCTTGGATAACCCAACCCATCCTAGATCTTAGCTATGCCATTCTTCTGACTGTTAGAGTGACTGTCAAATAACCAAATAACTCATACTCAGCAATACGATCATCTCAATTCCATGAAGTAATGTAGAATTCTTTCTTTTGTTTTTCATTTCCAGACGTTCCCTGCGCGGCTCGGTCGGTCGCTAACAGGTCCGTGCTGTGTGTCTGCACCAAGGACTACTGCGATACTGTCACCAGAGATGTGCCAGTTACCGGGAAGTATGTCTCCTATGTGTCCTCTGAGGTAATAAGGAATTTTATCAGGGTTTAGTTCATGTGCCATACACCGACACAAAAACGCGGATGACGTAGCACGGCGGTCCAGGTTTAGTCAGTAAGAGTCTGACACTACCCATTTCCTCCCCCGAGGGAGTGTTTAGTGTGAGGCTCTTACTGTGTGTCCATGAGGATTCATCCGCCTTAACAAAAAAAAGAAAAGGGGTTTAGTTCATGTACCATTGGCTAGTGCCAAGTAACAAGATCGTTCTCTATTACAGGATGGACATCGGTTTAATAAAAGTACTGCAGATTTACAGTCTTTTGATCGTAAGTCAGTTAAAATATTTTTAAGAAATAATTTCGTTACGAGTAAAATCGAAAAAAGTATGTTTCAAATGAGCTGACGAATCTTGTGTTAGTCATTACTGGACAATTTTGAAGTTACCACTAATATAATGTCTTTTTCAGCTACGTCCAGCAGTGCAACGTTAATTTTAGACCCTGACACTAAATACCAAACTATAAATGGTTTCGGTGGAGCCGTCACGGACTCGGCTGCTATCAACTGGAAGAATCTGTCAGACCCAACGCTAATGCAGCACTTGATAGAGTATGAACAATAATATTTTATTATTTTTATACCAGAGAAAATTTGGTGTTCTAAATCGGGACTGTTGTTCAAGAAAGCCTATTTTTGGTTCACGTAATAGCTTTTGCGTAGCGTCTTGGATACAGAGATATTTTCAAAGTACTGGTTTTGTTAACGTCTATGATTTTCATTTTCAGCTCTTACTGCAGCGACTCGGGAATCCAATACAGCATGTTACGTGTTCCTGTCGGTGGAACGGACTTCTCCATTAGAGGGTACGCATACAATGAGCTGCCGGTCGACGACGCGTCGCTGTCTAACTTCACACTGTCTTACGAAGACTATGAATACAAGGTACTAGCATATAATATAGAACTTTTGAAGCTGCAAAAACTTAAAAAAAAATTATGAATGTAGATTTAGCAGAAATTCCTCGATGTGGTAGCCCATTAGGGCTGATGCCTGTCGATCAAGCGGAATTGCCCGAAAGGAAAACCCACAGACAAACCCACATGGGTGGGTTTTAGTCAGTAAAAGTCTGACACTCCTTCCGCTCGAACCGAAAACGGGAGGAGTCATTTCATGATTTCTTGAACTTATTGCAGCAATTAATTCAGTCAAGCAAATCCTCATACTTGCGTTTTGTTATTTAGTATTCAAATCTTAGGTAATTTATTTTTAGATTCCGATGATCAAAGCTTGTATGGCAGTTGCAAGTACTCCGGTACAGATTGTGAGTGCGACCTGGTCTCCACCGCCGTGGATGAAGACCAACAACGCCCTCCGAGGGTACAGCCGGCTAAAGAAGGAGTACCTTCAGACCTACGTGGACTACCATTACAAGTAAGAATATGCAATTTATATAGAATTACTGAAACCGATGGTAGCTCTTGCGTGGTGGACTGAAGGCCTGAAGTATTCTCTACCAATCAACCATAGGGTGACGCAGACTTAACAAGAATTTATGTATGGTCAGGCTAGCCTTAAGAGCTAGCCTTAAATATACCTTATGACCTTAAGGCAATTTGAATTAAGATGTAAAATATACGCAACATTTCAATGCAAAAATCTTATCCGAATTAAACACTTTTAAAGTACGAAAACCACTGTATTAGCTTTGCCAACTGTCAAAGTCTTTTCCAAATCCATTTAACTTTTCTGTCTGAAAAATTACCTTTTTTAACACACCTTTCTTCAGGTTCATGGAGAAGTATGCCGCGGAGAATATTTCTGTTTGGAGTCTGTCTATCTCCAACGAGCCCATTGACGGTACATCCGGGTACGACACCATAAACACTTTAGGGTGGTCATTAGACTATATGGTAAGAGGCGTCTGCATTTTATGCTGACTTTAGTCTGTTCTGAACTTCAGGGAAACATCTTTGGCGGCGTTTTTCCACTTTTATGATAATGCTATCATGGTTTATTATCAAATAGACTAATCACTCAATAATTTGTCTATTCACATCTGTTATTCCAGGCTCGTATTCGTTCAACTAAACAGAAAAATCTTTAACTGGAAATAATTTTCCATAAAAAAATATCTTACATAACAGTCTCGTTGCGTTGTACCAATTTTTGACTAATGTTTACATTTTTTGGTTCCAGGCGGAAGTTGCACAACGCATGGCCACCACATTCCGTAACTCCACATTCAAAGATGTGAAGATCCTGGCTGCTGATGATCAGCGTTACACTCTCCCTCTTTTTTGGACTACGGTAAGAATGTTTCCTAAATAAATACCATCCGTAAGACTTTAAGACGTATCTTTGGAAGTATTTTTTTTGATGGCATACAAACATAATTTCTCCTTTTTTTTAACGGGATATTTAACCTTAAATTCCAGTTAATTGCTTCATATCCTGAAGTGGTGGATTACTTCGACGGAGTTGCGATTCATTGGTACTTAAACAAGATCATTCCTGCTTCTTCTGTAACTGCCACTATGAAAGACTATCCGGACAAATTTGTTATCTCTACTGAAGCTTGTACTGGTAATAGACTGCTAAAATTTTTGAGCTGCCGTTATTCCAGCTCATTAAAATAAATCTTAAAGTAATTTATTTTTGTTTAGGCGCCCAAGGACCGGATACTGATAATGTAGATCTAGGCTCTTGGTCAAGGGCTGAAGAATACGTCGTTGATATTTTGGAGGTAAGTATGGTTTGGTATCTTTACTACAATTCGATGCCATAGTAACATTGACAATAGGTCGATTTATATAATCATACAAATCAACGTTTAAATGATTCTGATGTCTGTTTTAGAACCTCAATACTAATTTGATTGGGTGGATCGACTGGAACTTATGCCTGAACGGACACTTCTCCAAGTTCATTCCTCGAGGCTCGCAGAGGATCAATGTGTCTGTGACGGGACAGACGAACATACAGAATGTGGCCTTCGTGACGCCCAGTGATACTGTCATTGTGGTGCTGTATAATGAGTAAGAGGCTATTCTTAACCATATTTTTTTGGATACAATGGATGTCTAGTCAGTTGGTAGTCATTTGTTAGTCAAAGTCAATAGTGTATTTTTTAATTGGCCTGCTGTTACTGCCAGAAATAGTTTCAGCTCTTTCTTTTGTTTTAAGGCGAGTGTCAATTTATTTGTTAATACTTATTACTAAAATATTTCTATTACGATTATTTTAAAGAGTTCATGTTTTGTATTATGTTTTTAGTGTCGTATATTTTATATCTCATGCTTTTTCTTTTAGTGGAGCAGAAACAAAAATCAAAATTACCTTAGGAGACAAAGAAGCTAGGATTAAGGTTGAAGCTAAATCATTTACGACTATCGAGATGCAGAACCAATAAGAACCGAACAAATAAACGATTCAGCCTTTGATTGAGTTTCATTTTCACCTCTCTTATAAATATGTTGAAAAATTAGAAATTGTTTTCGAGATTATCCGTTATTATAAAATTTAACTTAAACATTTAACGCCAGGCGTTAATACTCACAACAATGCTTAATAAAAAACGACTCGTGTTAAAAATCGCTGACATGTGGAAATCATGTTTCAAATGCATTTCAAGTTAAACAAGCGCCTTTACAAATGAGGTTTAAAGTACTAAAAAATACAACTCTTGCTCATACAGATAAGCAACTTCAAAAAATATCTTCACTTAATAAGTACAAATAATGCCCAGTTCCGAACTTACCCATTTGAATCGCGCGCAAACAAGTATCAATTACGTTGGTCCAGTGATAATCTGACAGTTGAACAACTTAGCAAACAATTGTTACGATGTATCAAGTATATCACAAATCGTCTCGCACGAGTCAGTTGCAAATTGACTCGTTAAGAGCGTGTGTCAGTGACCAATGCACAAACTTTTAAGTCTTAAATAATCCGAAAGAAACAACTTTATATACTTTAATGCATTTTCATCTATAAATATGGATTCTCAAGTTAGTGTTGTAATTATTGCGTTTTTATGTATATTGGGGACAAATGCCGGTGAGTGATAATAAAACAAATTTTAGATCTGAATGGAATGTATTTATTTGTTCGTTTAAGTCGTGTTAGTGTTTGTGATTATTCGGGTCATGATCTGGCTATGATATGAGACTGGTTTGGAGATGTCAACAAAGATACTGATACTCGTGAATAATCGAATAAGTCTGCGAAGATTATTATAACCTGCTGTATTCTGTTGTAAAGAGTTCGTTTTTATTCGTTCATTTTTTTTTAGGTAATTTAGTTTAACACCCTTGCGGTGATCGTTTGCCGCGACTATTTATTTGTAAACAAGTTAATTGCACGATTAACATTCTAGTCTGTATCTTTTGTCTATTTTATTGACCCTTAATTATTATTTTTGTATTGATAAGACAATAATAAGCAAAAGTTTGATAAACTGAACTAGCTGCACGTCGATTTTTTTTTGTCAGACTGTTCCTTGCTCGTCTTTCGGGAAAATAACATTTTATGAAGTAAAAAGGATGATAACTACACCAAACATTATCGTAATTGTTCCAGCCGTTTAAGACTGAAGAAGTGTCAACATAAACACACAAAATTTCGCTTTACAGTTTTATTAAAATATTAATTTAGTCGAGTGTTTCATTGTCGACAAATAGCAAAACAAAATGTAATTTCAATTTGTGTTGGCTTTTTTCCTTAACTTATGATAATTTTACATGTTATCGCTTCAAATCGTATATTTATAGTTTACCACGAAATTAACTGGCTATATTTTGTGTAGTGCTTCTACGCATAGCTAGTAATATATTTTCAGGCGTTTGATTTGACCATTAATATTCGTTAATTCACAGATACATACAACAGGCCACTTTTTGGCGTTAATTTTCTATACCGACATTAACCTATCTAAGTAAATGTTCGGAAACACTTTTTAGAGTAAATTAATAATTTCTGAAAAAACTATTTTCGAATTCGACACAAGCAAAATTATTACATATTCTCAGAAAATATGAAGGGGTTAAAGGGAGCAGTGTTTTAAAAACCATAGACACAATAAAGAAGGGTAAAACAAAACGAGACTCCTATACAATCGTCCCAAGGACAGGATATCCGGTACTGGACACACGCGGATGTTTTCATATGGTGTTTCAACTTTACCGTCCATTCGCTCCTCAAATATCGTGTGAAATGTTTGCCATAATCCAAACTACGTAGGTACTTCGATGCTATCATATTTCAGGTGTAGTGAATATTCCCCATTGAAAATAACTTTTTGGATTCATTTTGTGGGACCAAGAATAGATTAAAAATGTAAAAAAATTCGTAAGACATAAGTTGTTAAATAATTTATTTTAATTATCTTATAAATAATTTGTTTTACGTTTACTATATTCTATTTTACACAATTGATGGAGCTATCAGTCTCCGTCAAGTTTTGGAACATTCAGGTAGAAAACGATACGTGACGTCTTGTCGCAAAATACTAACCGGTCCGCACTCTCAACCAGGCCATAAAAATGACTACTTGGTATGGTAATGGAAATGTTTTTTGTTTAACTCGTCAGATACCCCGTGTGCAGCTCGCCCTATCGCCGGCAAGTCGGTGGTGTGCGTGTGCAACGCCACCTACTGTGATACTGTCAACAGGGAGACTCCTGCCCCGGGGAAGTATGTTCTATATGTCAGCTCACAGGTCAGTGTATGAAAAGTTCTTAAATCGAAGATATGTCTTTAAAAAAAGTGGAGTGGATGAAAATTAATAATATAGCAAAAAAACTGCTAACTTTCTTCGGAAATAAAAATTGCTTTTTTTATGAAAATTTAAGTATGGTTTAATATAATAATTTTACAGATTTACAATTTGCTGTTAAATTATAACTAATATTACTCATTCACCTTTTTATTTTACAGAGCGGGCTTAGATTCAACAAAAGTAGCGACTTTTTGAAACCTTTGAATAAAACTGGTATGTAAACAATCAGTTATAAATCTTTTTGTAATTCTTTTGAGCAGATTGTTTAGAAGTAATGTTAATTAAATGTATGGCTAATGTAAATTGGCTTACAGTCTTAACGCATTCCGCCGTATATCTTCTGTAATACGCATTCTCAAACTTACGACTATACTATTTATTTGGCTAACTTGATATTTCTGTATTAAAAATCTGCGTCTGGTAACTCACTTCTTTTACTGACTGATTATATTGAAAAAAAAACCAGCCGTTTTTGTTTTTAGTAATTATCGTTATACCAGCAAATAACATACCTACACGTTCGATAATATTCAGCATATTGACAGACTGACGCTTAGGAAACACAGAGAGCCTAAGTAATACGTTTTACCCTTTGGGGACGAACTTTAAAAAATACCTCATTTTACTTGTAGAAGTAGAATGCAGTACAGCCACTCTTCTATTGCACCCGGAGACGACATACCAGACTATCGAGGGGTTCGGGGGAGCCGCCACAGACGCCGCCGGCATCAACTGGAGGAATCTGTCCGAACCGCTGCAGAAGAGACTTATTGAGTAAAATTTTCAATTCTCACTAAGCATGGTTATCAAAAATATGTATGTTTTAAACAATTTCAGTGGTTTTTTCATCGTGAAATTTCCCCCTTCCCTTAACTGGGCTCTCTTTCTCTAGCCCCTATGTAAAGAAACAACTATAAATCCTCTTTCTTGTGTCCACAGTTCGTACTTTAGCGACACCGGTCTGCAGTACAGCATGATCCGGGTTCCCATCGGTGGGACTGACTTCTCTACGCATGCGTATGCTTATAATGAACTGCCGATTAACGATACTAAGCTGACAAACTTCTCACTTTCCTATGAAGATTATCAATATAAGGTAATTTGTACAAAACTTCTTGAATTCAATGTACTTGAAGTGTTTCAGTTCAAGGATTTTTTTATTTCTATGGGAAAAGCGATTTTGATAAAAAAATAATTGTAGTAACATTCAGTTGCATCATTCAATAGAAATCATTTTCCTGAAATTATTGCCCGACTAGTTTCGGATCCAACCGGAGTCCTTAAGCATTAGCTGACGCGGTCGGGTCGAGAGTCGAAGTCGACTTCGAATACGAGTGAGAAAATACTCATAAGTGAACATTTGAATCATTTAATAAAAAATAATTCTTCGCTTACGGATGATACTTTATTTAATTTTGATGTAACATGAGTGATTCTGTTTTCTCCAACACAGAAAGAAACTTTAATCCATTGGCTTTTGTCAGATACCAATGATAAAGGCGAGCATGCAAGCGTCCAGCACCCCCATCCACGTGATAGCTACGACCTGGTCTCCGCCGCCCTGGATGAAGACCAACAACGCGTACACGGGCTACAGCCGCCTCAAGCCTGAGTACTACCAGACATACGCCGATTATTATTACAAGTAAGTCTAATCTTAACTTGCGATAAACTTGAAAGCGAGGGGAATATGACTCCTTTCAGAAATTTGTATTTAAATAACGTAATAAGGTGACGATTGCTCTGATTACGTGCAAAGCAAAGCCCTCTAGCAAAGCGAATAATTGACAAAAGTTTGCAGGATGCATGGCATTTGGGTTATTGTAATCTCAAATCCTGGCGATTTGAGATTATAATAACCCATAAAAGAATGATAGTAAAAACATTATGTGCTAAAGTAATTTGAGTAAGCTTAGTTCTTATTTGATCTGTCAAATGACACAGTACTATCACAATACTGTTTGGTTGCTCAGTTTGTTGCTCAGATAACGGAGAAGCTGTGTGCCTAACACATTACATTCTTAGTTATTTAACAAAATAGTGTTGATTATACAATAAATAAACCTACTCCCAAAATTATCCTCGCTCTCTTTTGAAATGTTCATTGTTTTTTGATAGACATTCTGTACACACAGTCTTTACAAAATAAACAGTAACGCAAAATATTAGTATGTCAAGTCGAAATTCAGTTATGATAAAAAGTGCACCTAAATACCTCATTTAACAAGTACGTCTTAAACATTAGACGAGGAATATTAAACATACGATTAATTACATTTTTTTTAATTTATTTAAAATGGTCCTTTCTTGTCTAGGTTTATAGAGAAGTACACAGGCGCGGGCATCCCGATCTGGGGCATCACCACCACGAACGAGCCGACAAGCGGACTCATCGGGTTCTGCAACTCCATCAACTGTCTCGGCTGGACGGCAGCCAATATGGTAAAGTGGTACAATAATGTTTTTGACTAAATCGAATTATATATATATTTTTAGTCCGTCAGGTAGATCTCCAAAAAATATTGAATACTTTTTTATAATTTTTTCAAATACTTTAGGCCTACGGGCGGTTCAAACTCTAACACTAGTTACCACAAGAGCAAAAGGAGAGATTGAAAATATGTGTATGGATTGTGTCATTTTGTCCAGTCTCTCTGATTTGTAGCGGAAGTCTATTGCTATATGAATCGTATAATATTTTTGCCAGTGACGTCATATTAGTGCTTAGGATCAAGTAGATGTAGAAATGTACTTATTAAACATTGTATAATTTTTCAGGGTAACTGGATTGTTAATAATTTGGGTCCGACAATACGTAACTCCACGTTCAAGGATCTTAAGATATTGATAGGGGACGATCAGAGGCTAACCATTCCGTACTGGACTAATTTGGTAAGTACTTAAATTAAGTTAGGTATACATAGTAAGTGTCGCGATGGCCTAGCGGTTCTACCTATGGATTTGTATGCGTTACGCATGATGTGGGGTTCAGACGCAAGGCGGTCTAGAAGTTGGTGAATCTGAATGCTATACCAGAGGTCGTGGGTTGGATTCCCACAAAGGAAAATGTTAGTATGATGAGCATGACCAGTTTTTCCGTGTCTGAGTGTAATTTACCTATAGTATGCATGTGATTACAAATTTGAATTGTTGTCATTCGTAATACTAGCTCGGCTCAGTTTGAGACTAGATAGCATTCAAACGCTGTGATTTTTTTTTAATGTTTTCAATATGACCGGGCTTTTATGTTAACATATTCATGTCCTTATCACATTTTTAGATGGTGGTAGAGAATCCTAAAGTGTTGTCCTACGTGGACGGTGTAGCGGTGCACTACTATACCGACTTCATAGCACCAGCGTCGATACTCACGGAGGTCTCGAAGTTCTATCCTGACAAATTCATAATCGCTACTGAGGGGTGCGAAGGTAAATGATAAGCCTATAGCTTGCCAATAAAAAAGAGATATAAGTCCAAGAATATTGCATAGCACGATTTTTAGCTTGCTCGCCTTCTTTCGGACCAAAGTACTCGTGGAGTTGAATTTTAATATTTAATTTCTATCAAGCATCAAATCAGATGAGTGGTGGAAACGAGACCTCGCACTATGCCTACGCCGTAGAGTAGCATCTCTCTAAGGTGGTAGTTAGTAGTAAAAGGCAGAGTTAAATAAATTCAAAATAACAACGCATTACACTTTTTCTTCCTTATTTAGGATCATTCTAAAACCGTTCTAATCTACTTCTCATTTTCAGGCACATTTTGGAAAGAGCAGCATCATGTAGATTTAGGCTCGTGGTTACGAGCTAAGAAGTACATCACTGACATTATTATTGTGAGTATAAGGTTGTTTTAACTTAGAAACCATTTTGAACCTATTAAGGCGCTACCTCCAGCAAATTACATTAAGCATTTCTCGTCTACGGTCGCATGTGCATGCATGTGCTTTTCTTGCGTGTTCACTATTGGAAGAGTGACACAAGATTGCCCGCCTCCTTTCCTTGTTGAAAAAAACACATCAAACATCTGTTTACAAAACCCATCGAAGTACCGCCTTAAGTAACAAACTCCTATGAATAGACTATTTACAGCCGCATATTGTTGTTCTAGGATATGAACCACAACCTAGTAGGCTGGATAGATTGGAACATGTGTTTGAACATCCACGGAGGTCCGACATACATTGGGAACTTCGCAGACTCGCCCATCATCGTGTTTCCCGAGACAGGAACTTTCGTGAAGCAGCCAATGTTCTACGCCATGGGACACTTCTCCAAGTTCGTGCCGCGAGGGTCGCGCAGGATCAAAGTGACGCACAAGTGCCGATGGGGAAAGTCAGTTTGGAATGTGGCTTTTATAACCCCAAGCAATACTGTAGTTGTGGTGCTTTATAATGAGTGAGTATAGTGATCTAAAAAAAAGATAAATTACCATGCAATAAGGGTAACTTTGCTAACCCTTAAATTATTATCAAGATATGTTCTTATTTTGCTTTCTAGCATTGTTGGTGTGAATAGAATATAGGGATGACGTATAACTCGTACGTAAGTTCAAACTACACAAGCCTCAAATGAATTCAACAATTAAAAACTCTTACATTGTACTTATAAAATCTAATGTAAAGGTCCTACATAAACTTTTTGAAACAATGTTTCTACATAACAGTAATAAAAATATTCTGTTACAGCGGTAAAGCAGGAACAGTGAACTTACAATTGGGAGACAAGCAAGCTGTGATCGCAATGGAAGCGCACTCGGCTGCGACCATCGAGATACCTTATGAACAGTGATAGGATACGGTGAGAACATACATAGTTTATGTATATTTTTTAGACTTTAGAGTGCTTAACATAGTTACGTAGTTTTCTTACATAGTTGTACACATTGAAGTGAAGCTAAAAAAAGCATGTTAAATATAGAACAAGCTAACAAATTTTTTAGGCACACAAAATAAAATAAGCTGTCGATTAGATTTTATATCATATTTATAGTGAAGTGAAGTGACAAAATAAAAAAGCCTATTTGTTCCTATGGTCACCTTCTAGTGTAATTATCAGACTGTCAAGAAAATACTCGATTATTTAATTAAATACCTAGGTATTTAGGTAATAGTGTTGTAAATAGTTAGTTGTCGAATCTAAATCATATTACTTTACTTTGTTTTTTTTTTTTAAGTTTTTAAGATGTTCTAATAAAGAACCGATGGTAATTTAATAAAAATGAGTTTAATTACTAAATTATTAAGTTTTATTTCTTCCTCAATTGGGTATGACCCTTGAGGTCATTTAGTTTTGTTTTAATACCGTTTACCTTGTTTTTAAGTAATATCTATTTAAAGCTATGAATAATTTACCTAAGGTTGTACCATATTACAATGTAGTAATACCCATCCTTAATTTTCATGGTTAAACCGATTTACATAAAACTATTATGAAGCTGAGACCCCAAGAAAGAACATATAAAAATGATTGGCTCGTTTACTGACATTTACGTGTCGAAGCTCAGTTAAGTATTTATAATGTGGACTTCTTCGATCCCCGATTCTGAGTCTGGTGCTTTTATGCATATGATTTGAATTTTTGTGCAACCCCTCGCGACACAAGGATTAAAATTGCTAAGTGCGGAAGTCGCTTTTTATTAAAAAAAGCAAGAAAGAAGAACAAAGAATACTTTAGAAACGTAAGTAATATAACAACTAGGTAAAGTTCTGGCTGATAAGATCGATGACTCATTTATCTACAATACTTAGACATGATACGATCTTAAAACATGTACTGTGGACTTACAACTACGGACAATTTTATACGATTTATCTATTATTCGCATTAGCCATGTTATTGTAAAGATGCGTGACAGGATGGCGTTGTTAAGCGGGAGTCTGCGTCACTCACAAATCTCGCTCCGTAGTTGTTACGTGATTGCTGAGTCGAGTGACTGTGATTCAGAGTCTGACATACATAGGAACAAGTAAGATACGTTCCATATCACAACGAAACTTTGATTTTCGAAAGCCTTATTTCACCTTTCTTTCTCAACGATTACTATTTTTATGGAAAACAATGAACAACAACTTAGCTAGGTGGGCAGATCAAGATGTAGTTTGCATACAATCCATCATGCGCGCCTGTCTTAAAATTTGACACATAATTTACCCATTTTTGAGCTGATCAGTCTTTCAGACCGTAAACTGTAAATGTTGCTAGAATTATTTTCTTCTGCTACTATTTCTCCTACTAGTGAAGACTATCGATCAGCATGTTGTAGGCCCCCATATAAGAAGCTTATTCAGCGAAACAGCTCTGTTACTAAAAGTGCTCAGTATTGCAAAAGTTGATATTACCACCAAAGCATAAAGTAAGCAACAATTCAATCAATTCCAGAAAATAATTAACAACATTGAGACGAGGATAAATACTTCCTCACAAATTCTTATCATTCAACTAGGTTACAAGTCAATTCCAGAAAACACAACAATTTACATATTGAACGCGAAACTTCTTAAAGTCGTTATCATTTCCTCGTATTTACGCTTTGTATTAGCATCATAATGGAACTGAGTCATCGCGTGGTCGCCCCACTCTATTCACTCAACCGGCTTCGCCGTGACTCACGCGTCCAGTTAATAGAATTACGAGTCGGTATTACGGATTACGACTCATGTAACCCGTCTGAGATGTTCCTTTATGTATTTTATGCTTTTTATATAAATCAGGTTATGAGGCACAAATATGAAGGGCCTCATGTAGACCTCCGATATTTATTGTTGTTCTTTGTTTATGTTAGATATATTATATTGTACAGAGCAGCAGTGCAGTTTTAGCTTTGACTTGAAAGTACCGAGATAGTTATTGGAAGGCAATTGGGCAATGTCGCGTAAACTGTTCAGGATCGCCACACGAGGGCCACTGGCCAAAACCATAAAACAAAGCCATTAATATAATTCCTATAGGTATCAGACAATTTGTAAACAACGATGTTGTTAATCAAAAATATCTAGATGAAGAAGTCCGATAACTTTGATTTGTTGCACTCTGAGTCATAGTCTGTCAGATAACGGCCACTCACCTGTACACATTTACATAAATCTTTTTTTTAAAGGAGATTCATACTCACATTCATTCATATTTTTTATTGTAAATCCACAATGTAAGATTAGATGGTAATACAATTAAGATGGAAGCAATCGTGGACCCTGATGGGCACAGCAAATAGTAAGTTAAAAGAGGGGAAGGCGTTGCAGATGACAATTAACATGCTGCCAGTCAATGTAATAATAACAATCTGATCAGGGTTCACTTTTTCGAAAAGACTCGGGCGCCTTTTCTCAATTCAGGATTCTCGAGACTGAGTCTTCCGATTTAATGTACCTAAGTTCTATGAAAGAAAACCTACAAGTTGGGCACGGGCAAGGGGGGGGGGCAGAGCGTCAGGAGCAGCTTAGACAGTTTGACGTTATCGTATTTCTAGGAATGAACGTTGAACGTACAAGCCTAAGGATAGCAGAGACTGGATATCCAGCAGTGCAACGGATCAACTAATATGGATTACTGTGCGTTCATTGCATAGGTATCAAAGGTTATGTAGGTTCACGCTTGAATGCTTTCTCGGAAGAGTTGTTTAAATTCCCGAAGTGGACTAAGTTACCTCACTACGAAGATGCCCTATAACCTTCTACAGACTTCAGAAACTCCCAGTATATGCCAGCTGCTGTACGTAAATTGTCGTACTTTTATAGCAGTTCAATAATATGAGCATTATTACAAAATACGAACATCAGCTGTGCTCGTAAACAGGTGAAATTATCGTTAAATTATTTTGCGACTCTACAATGACATTGATGTCTATTATAACCTTTTAAATATAATTTTGTTGTAGGCACTATGATTGTTATCATTATGACATTTCCAAGGACGCAATATAAAATACGATAGCATTTGTTAGTGTTTATAAAACAAAACACGCGCAAAAGAAGTAAAGTTTGTACTGTGGAAATGAATTCTGGCGCATCGCATTCTGTCACGCTGTGGCTCTAATTCGTTCTTCTTTTTTGTTTTATTTTCGAATCACTTATGATTTAAGCCCACTTTAGGTAGACGTGCGTGGGAATATGTCACTCTCGTCGACTGAAATCTCCTCGGGCCCCTTCAACTGCCTGAGCCAGAGCCATGGGTCGCTTGCGCATGCTTTGCGCGACTCTGGCTGTTTTTTCTATTCTATTCTCTGCCCAGGCACGCGTTCAACGTAAATAACGCAAAAGTGCTTTTAGACCCTTCTGTTGTAGGCTTAAACGTTTAAGGCAAACTTTTTGGAAATCGCATTAGAGGTTTTACTTCAAAAAGCATTAACGCTAGTGTCTGTTAAAATTATGAAGAACATTGGTTTAACATGTAAATGTTTTCCTGTACTTATATTTAACTTAAATAATCTAAAACATTGGGAGCATGACTAAATAACGTCTTTGCTAAAGTGATTCATTAGGTGACACATTGTAACATAGATATTTTATTGTACTTTAGTCAAATGACCACGAAAACTGGGAAGCCTTACAAAAGAGGCCTATTTCGCAAAAGAGGTTTAGGATGCCTTTATGCCTTATTTGGAATGATTACGTTAAACATAATAGTGGTACTCTAATCTAATATTAATATTGGATGTTGAAACCCGCTGTTTTGGATAGCTGCTTAGGGATAGGCCAAGGTGTTTGCAATCGAGGGATACAATAACTGAACAGGTATTTTTAACCATTTATTTCACATATTTTAAATGAATGAATATGGGAAAAAATGGAAAGACAAATGGCGGGCCGAGTAGTAAAATGTTTCCAGGAAATTCTCCATCTAAATGCTATGCATTACCGCGCACCGACTAAATGCAGGCACATCAGACGCTTCTTCCCCCGAGGAGGTAGGTGTCCATGAGGATTCCCACGCATAACCAAAAAAAGGCTCAATTGTTAAATGTTAATTATAACAAATTATATTATAACAATTTAAGTGGAATAACAGGAGAGAAGAGTATACAAGATTGCATTTAGATATTTTTTATTCTAACCTACTACGTATCAGCTGACACAATTTGTACTTATAACTGATAGACAAGAACTACAAACTCGTGATGACTACCGGTACAAAACAACGGTTATGTTTGTTAATTTCAGTAGGCTGCGTACTTTCTATGAATATGACTAACTCTCTCACTTAGATAATTTGGGTATCAACAAACATAAATCACCAATCAGGTTTCATTTCACAATCAACACTGCTGGTTGACGTAAAATGCAAATTTTGCTATCGTCAGGTAATATTTGGTACAATTATAAATGAAAACGGTGGCAAAACATTTCTAGGAATATAACGTCTGTGCGCGACGTCGAAAGGTCAAAAAGAGTCCGTTCATTTATAAGAATAATCTGTCGCATTGAGTTTAGTATCCGTCGAACCGCCGGCGTTGCTAGTCGTTGGTGTACCAGTTCGTTTTAATTTTCTTTTTAAAATGTTAAGTTTGTCGGCAATCGGGGTGTTGTTGGCGCTATGTGGGGGTGCCTTCAGCCACACGTACCACCTGGGCGCCTGTCCCGTGGTCGAGCCCATGCCAGGGTTCGAAATGAACAAGGTCAGTTCTTTGTTTTGTTGTTATTTAACTGTATCGGGATCAGAGACCGGGGTCACTTGAGATAATGGGTATATTTTATGGACAGTTGGGGACCGGTACTTGGACTGTCGAACTTGACTATTTATAATCTAAAATTTTATCTCAATGTCAAGTCGCTGCATAAATGTGGTAGACGTTTAGTAAACATGAGACCAGATGCGCAAATTCTCTTTTTTACAAATATTTTTCCGTTGTCTCTTTTGTTTTGTAAACCCTAGCATTGTTCGCCTCAAGTTATTCAATTTAAGGTTTTCGTTTATCAGATCTTTGCAATTTAAGAATCCCGCTCTAATGTAATTTCTGCCAGTTTGACTTTTGAATCGACATTTTTTCATTTAGAAGAATAATAAAGTAAAAATAACTAATATTAAATTTTAAGAGCAATGTAAACATGGCAATTTGGAGGTAGACAAATATAACTTATATGTTAAATAAATTTTATACAAATAAATGTGTGTTTTTGGTCTGGTTATCGAATAATTCGGGCCAATAGAATATTGTGATGTATTGTACTGAAAGAATTGTATACTTGTTGGTATAATGTGAATGAGAATAATGATTGATGCGTGTGTAGGTTAAACTACCGGTGCCATAATATGTCTGGAGGACAATTTATTCAATTGAAATTGTGTTTTATTATAACAATTTTCTACAATTTAAATTCTTACTCGAAGTAACCCTGTTTTGTAGAAAGAAAAGTAAAAGATTTAGAGGAAATTCATGGTTGTAAGGGATTTACATGTAATTAATAAAAGCCCGAGTTCCATTTTAGATTACACAATTACCTACCTTGATTCATACCTTAGTATTTTTAGTAACAGTCATAAAAACGCTCGATCACTTCGCCGTTTTGACGGTGATACATATCTAAGACCTCGCTACAAAAAGTTAATTTTGAAGGAAGTAAATATACCTTGAAATTGAAACATTACGCACACATACATTAACACTACACAAAACATTAGATTTTTTTATTTAATTAGTTATTTTATGTTACTTTTATGAGTTTAATATGCACTAGTCATACTAAGATTAAGCAGTAGTGGTGCAAGTGCTCCCTTATTCAGTAAAATTAATTATTGTTTCACATAAAATCATAACCAATCAGGAAGCTCATAATATGTAGGTTAGTACTTAGCATTTGACTACCAGCCCTTCTAGCCATGTAGAAATTTATTTTTACAATCGTTAACGTTAAACGAAAACTCTAAAATGTATGGAAATGACATTACAGTCGATTAATCATGAGATTAGGATCTGTCAATTTCAAACATTTGAGCATTTTTTATAGACTTAAGTAAACAATTGTGAGAATGTCACTTGCCTAGATGGTCAGTTGTAGTTTATAGCTATCACGTTGTAAACAAATGACGATATGTATCAGACAAACTGACATTGTTTAAGTTCTATTTCAATATGCGTACATTAGTCACATCCTGATAAATCGTTATATAAGAAGAGTCATTTACGTTATGAATAATAGACTGTCACATGTCTTGTTAAACAAAGAGGAATTTAGAGAACAGTGTAGGTACGTACTAAGAGTTTTAAACTACAACTGTTGTATCTGTGAAAAAGAGATGGCAAAATGCACAACCCTCTTCTAGAACGGCAAAAATTTCACTTTTTCAGACCTAAGTGAGGTGTGAAAGAAATAGGGAGGCAAAAAGAGATTGATGGAATGGGGAATAGATCACTTAAGAAGAGTGAACAGTGAGGTGATAATGAGTGAACAGTAATGAAAAAATAAATAGTTTTTGAGGTATTGGATTCTGAGATTATGCATAAACAGTGAGATGGCTCTAGTTTATAAGTTAAAGGAAACTATTAATTATTAGAGATATGGACGAATCCCGTTTAAAAGAAGGGTTAGTCTCTTTAGAGATTATGACAGGAGAAATAATGTAGTGATCTAATATGAGATTATTAGCCTAGCAATGGATTACGATGTCGAAAATCGGGTAGATTGTGACATTCCTGCAATCGTTAGCATCAATATAAATAAATGAATGGAAATGGCATTACGATTCATCACGTTACATTGAACATTCTGATTATAATATTACTTTAAGACGTGGTGGTAGACCGTCTGGCCAAGTACCATATTTATTATTATTGATGTCTTCTCCAACAATAAATTCGAATAAATTTGTCACGTTCACGGCTTCATGTTGATAAGAGAATGATTCATCTTGACGCAGACTGTTTACTCTTAGGAGTAGTTACATCTGTTTGTCAGTTATCTCACCTACTTTCACGTAGCTTTTGTTTAATGGATGACTCTTTAAGTTTAATTAAATTTGCAATTTGTTGTTAGAATGAAAGTGGAAAGGCATAATTTGAATTTACTACTTTTTTGCTCGTCGTCGTATAACTGTATAAAGTTAAAAAATAACAACATAGTTTATTACATGCAAATAATTTATTTCAAAACGTAAATTTGCGTTTTTATAAAATGTCAATATTTGTAGGTACCCGTTGTGGTACGTTAAATTAACTCAACAATTTACATATATGTGCAAAACCTAGTAAAAAAATCATATTGCACAAATATATTCACTCGTAAATTATCTGTTCAGACCTTAACTAAAAGACATGATTACCCCGAACACTGAATCGTAACACATACAATTATCTATCTATCTAGCTTCAAAATGACTGATGGCATGTAACTTAACAATGACTTAAGTGGGGTTCAGTCATATGGGTAGCTGGGCGAAATGCGTCGAAATTACGCGTAAAAACAGAAAGTGGAATCAGTTGACAAAAAAATCTGATCCCTCAGATTTATTTATTTATTATTTATTTATTTATTTATTTATTGCACAATTACATAATATCTTTAACATAGTTCCCACAAAACCGGTTTATCGGTTTGTCTGCGGGCGAGGAGTTGCTTACTATATAATTATGCTTACGTTGTATTAATATACTAAAATATTGTTGATTATCCAATTCACGATCCTACACCCACCATGCTTCAAAACATGCATGAAGACGCACGTGAAAAACAAATTACGAACTATAAACTTTGCTTATCGCGACCACGATCAGTACAAGTATGTGCCTCGAGAAGTTAATTTCCTATTAACCTTTAATTTGTTTCAACAGCTATTGGGCGTATGGTACGTCATTCAGAAGACTTCGACGGCATCGCACTGCCTCACGTACAACTACACAAAGACCGACGAACCGGGAAAATATGAGATAGAACAAGTTTCACAACACTTTATCCTGGGACTGACCCCTCTGAAACATGACTACAGGTATGTTCTTATGGGGTTTTAAGATAATTATTTAACTAAAAATTGTTTATAAGGTACTTTGATAGGCCCAGCTTTTCTCCCCTAAGGTATTGGAAATAAATTGCCAGTTGTTTCTAGTGGTGAAGTTAATCAGTAACTTTCTGTGCCAGAGTTAGAGTTAGAGTCTAGGATACCTTAATCTCGCCCTATACATATACGGTCTTGACTACGCTCTTGGATCACTGGTGTCCGTGCAGACATGAAGCGGTGGCTCTGTAGAGCAAGTCTTTCTTTTGCAATTGCATGTTCTATTTGGAGAGTTTCCCTTTATGGTTGTTGTGTAAACAAAGGAAGAATGATTTTTTTACGAGTCTTGTAAGTTGTTTTATTAATTAGAGTAATTGTTTTTTAAGGTACACGGGAACACTGAGGGTAATCGACCCAGCTGTGCCCGCACGTATGAAAGTGAACTTCCCGCTTAGTGAGTACAACAGACTGTATTTTTATTATTCAAAAATTAAACAAAAAATATTGAATTTCGCAATTTCTGGCCTTAGCCCTGAGGGTTTAATCTTAGAACACTTAAAACTTGTTCTCATAACAAACAAACAGATCAATAAGTCGACTTAAGCAGTAAATGTTCTCGCAATTGGGTACCTACCTACGACCTCTAGAAATTGGCACTAAATACTTAAGTAAAAAGTCGATCAGGATTCCCGCGGACCATAGTTCGGGAGGACCATCTTGAGCGGTTTCCCTTCTTCTAAAGATCTTCGGAAAGCACACATTTATTTTAAATCATATGATTCTTTTTTTGGACCCTGCACATTCCTACTAACCAAACCCCATTTCTGCCCAGGTGTGGCCGGTTCCGCGAGCTACACAGTGGTGATGACGGACTACACCTCCCACGCCGTGATCTTCACGTGCCAGAAGCTCGCGTTCGCTCACCGCCGCTCCGCCACCATTTTGTCCAGGACCAAGGACCTAGATAGGATTTACGTTGACAAGGTGAGTACTATATAACTGCTGTGGAGTTTGTTGCGCCATTTCTTGTCCTTAGCTAGACAGTTCCGCGTAATAGCCTATTTAGACGAAGCGAATAATATCGTTCAAGTTGTTGTACATTGCTGACGATCATATATGACGTTAGATACCCGAGCTGCGCACCTGCACAGTGTATTGCAACGTGATGGTATTTCTCGCATCGTCTAAATGGACACTAAGTTTAGCTTTGATTAAGTCCTTTTGATATACGTTCAATTTTTTGACTCCCGGTTGTATAGTATCACCATCCGCCTCACACAACAATGAATACCATGCATTTCGTGCAGCGAGTTCTATACAACTTATATGTTTTGCAAATGCCAATACCAATAGTAGTTACAATGATACTAAATTATTCACCTTGTGTTACAGATGCGCAGTAAGTTGGCAGCCAACGGCATAGACCCGTACGACTTGTCCATCATCTCCCAGACCGAGTGCCCCGCCCAAAACGGCTCAGAGGGGGTCAACATCAACATTGAACCAGACACGTTCTCCTCGCATAACATTGGACAGGCTGTCAGGAAAACCGGCAGTGCTATCGGTGAGCAAAAGTTAATGGATGCTTTGACATTAAGACCTTAAGCAAATGATGATAGGAAACCTTTTTAATTGAAGACATTAGGGTGATTAAACAACTTTTACGACAATTAATGACACTAAAACTAAAAAGTTTGAACTTATACAGTCTTGTGACTGCTAGGTTCACAGCAAAAATGATGAAAATACATGCACGTTAAGGAGCAATAACTCTATTTCTGCCGAATGCGCTAAAAACACAAAGGCCCCCATCATGCTACCTTTACATAATATTCTCATATATGTACACCTTCATATTTCAGCCGATGGCGTGGAATACGTAGTGGAGGCAGGCAAGACAGTCTACCACAAAGTAGCCGACAGTAAGGAGGACCTCACCGAGACCCCAAATGGCCGCTCGCACTCACTGAAGGACGAAGTCGAGTGGTTGCCCTGAGTGTCAACCAATAGGGTAGGACCAAGTACAAATAACCAAAGTACGTCGATATTTGACTGATATTACTCGTAGTTATAACTTATATTTAAGTTAAAAGTATTTTTTAAACACATGGACAAGCTTTTTTTCTGAAATAACATGAGATATTATAATTTGTGGGTTTTGTCCTTTCCGATCTTAGAGCTAGAAATCCATGCGTGGCAACCACATACTCAGTATATTTAGGCTACATTGCAACACCGTTAAAACAGTGTTGCTATAAATAAAAATTGTTATCAGTTATGAAATTTATTCACACTTAATTTTGATTTAATTGTCATGTGTAGTGGCCAGTAAAGAAACTCAAATGCATTTTACTTTTATAATATCTTCCCTTATACATAATACTCATAGATAATGGTATTTATTGTAACTAGATCGAGTCTCGTAATGTTAAATGAGCTTATTTAGGACCTATATGTATCTCAATAGGTAGCAACAAGTATGATGCTATTTCAACACGAGAAATTAAAAATAAACTTTAAATAATGATACGGTTTTTATTTGCCTACATTACGTATAGGGAGTCTTTATTTCAACCTGCTTATTAGGTAAGTTTCAAGAAACGTATGTATTCTTAATGATGTATAAATGAGAAGAAGAGAAGAATGTATAAAAGAGAAGGCGTCTTCTTTTCTTATGGTTGATTTTGTGGTTTGTTACCCAAAATCTTATTTATGCTGGTTTCTTTACTGTTTTTAGCATGTGGAAACTAGACAGTTCTAGTTGTTGCTAATCCTGCGATTTCACCAGGCGAACAATACTGGATGTTTATAAGAATACACAGACTTGACAAGTAACCGTCATCCCCTTCAATGTTGACTGTTTTTTATATCGTAAACCGTTTTGAAAAACTACTTTAACGTGTGTGGGCGAACGTAATAAAACTATGACATCAATTTATGAAACTGTATTTAAATAAAAATAACACCGCAACTGATATTTGAAGAAATATAAAACAAAATGGAATGTTAACATTCCTTACTTAAATGCCGGTTTTCGTATTATATTTGTACTCCAGTACAAAACATTATAAAAAGAAATCAAACAGATCGTGTGAAAAACAAAACATTAGAGAGATAATTTAGATCAATAACAACTATATAATTATATTAACAAATTATGACGCTTACTTATAAGACCTAGCTTCGTCGCTTGGCGACTCCTGAACAGATGGTTTACAATCACTAGATGGCAACAGTCAGTCCATAACTTAACTACATAAAATACAAACCGCAGATCAATTAAAGTGATTGTGTTAAAATTGTATATTATAACTTCACTGTACTTTGATATAACATTTGATATTTTTTTTTTCAATGGCGCAATAATAAGTCTTAGGACCAGTGTTATATGTAGTAAGTATATGGTGGTATATATGTAAATAGCGCAATAAGCGAACACAGAACACTGGAGTTATCACGAAAACTATCGAAAGAACATTTGCAATTCATGTAAGAATTTGTATGGTATCTTTTAACCACAAATACGCGTATAGCCTTATTATTTGTCGGTATTACTAAGTGAATAGAGTTACATTTTGCAAGGATTACTAACTTAAGAGATTTTTTTAATAAATGATGTACTCCCGCGTTTTTATTAGAATTGACGCCTGCCGCGACGGGATCGCGAATCGTACCTGCTGGGGCCGTAATGAGTCGAACAATCCCGATAAATACGTGTGACTAACCTTTCCATCTTCTAATGATGAATCATTGTCAAGTTAGTAACTATTTATGCTTTGTTAAACGTTCAAAACTTACTAAACATCTCTATTCACTGTAAAGCATCCACGACACTCAAATATACAAAAATTCCGTCGATAGTTTTCGTGTGTGTTTCCTATACTTGTCTAGGGAGTACAACGTTCGAGGAAGCGTGGGTAGAGGCAGACGTCGCGGATGTGGTGTCGCTGCAGCAGCCAGCAGAGGAAGCGCTCCAGGCCGAGCCCGTAGCCGCCGTGAGGGACCGACCCGAACTTACGCTGGTCCGTGTACCAGTAGTACGGGGACGGGTCGATACCTTCGCGCTTGTAGCCTGTGTACGGTAGAATAAAAATAAGCTTACAAACAGAGGGTAAAGACAAAATAACTTAGTATCATCGTTTTTAAAACGAACCATTAGAATAAAACATATGTTAAGTTATACTATTTACCCACAAAGTTGCAGACAGACTTTCGCTCGAAAACTTAGTAGTTTAATTTGAAAAAGTGACTGATAAGTTATGTCCCACCTTCCATGAGTTCCTCGTGGTCCCAGGTCCTCATGGACCCGCCGACGATCTCCCCGACGCCGGGCATGAGCACGTCCACGGACTCCGTGAGGCGGCGGTCGTCGGCGCAGCGCTGCATGTAGAAGGACTTGATCTCCGCGGGGAACTTGCACAGCAGGATGGGCTCGCCGATAGCGTCCGTCATCTTGCGCTCCGGCATCTCGGGGATGTCCTGAATGTAGGAAATAAAAGGGGTTTTAGGTATGAATTTGATACAATTAGCTTATAACCAATAACAGAGTTTAAACTTAAATATGGGTTGATTTTGAAAAGACACCCAAATTAATAACCGTACGACCTTAAGAGTGAATAAAAATATTTAATCTGTGCCATGAACCTATACCAAATCCGAGACATGACACGAAAGGCAGGTTTGGCCTGATAACTTACACAAGTCGGCAGTATAGTCACAGTCTATTTCACATTCTACCAAACTACTACAGGGTATTTTAGATGAATGTTTACCTCTCCAAACTCGTAGAAGGAGCCATCATCTTTAGTGATGTTGTTGGCGCGAAGGTACTCGATAGCTTCTGTGTACGCCATTCGCTTGAACGGCTTCTTGGGTCTCTGAAACAAGAAGGACGAAAATTTTATGGCAAGTCCAAAATTTTCCGCTTATGTTTTCTTCTGCTATTATTTATATAAAATCACAATGGAAAGCACTCAGACTTGAGTAATGTTCACCGCCAATATTTGGCAAATACTTTTTTTTACTTAATAACACTTTAGCGGTCAGCGTCCGTTCATAATTGAGGGGTTCCAAGTCGTCGTAGTCATGGAATACCTATAAATACGCGAACGTAAACCATTTTTAAATATATAGTTACATGTTAGAAGAATATTGATACCTTGAAGTCAGGGTTGAGTTCGTAGACGAGATGCGCGTCTGGCGAGTCCAGCACTCTGTCCACGACGTCCACCACCAGGTCCTCGAGCCGCTCCAGCAACTCCTCGAACGTTATGAACGGACACTCAGCCTCTACGTGGCTGTATCTGAGTAGAAAAAAGTTCGTGTTAGGATAATGTAATAATTAAGATGATGAGATTATTTACGGACAGATTAATTAGGGTATAAATTGAGAGACATTTTAGTAATTATTACTTAACTATTTAATTTTTTACCAATCGATTGTTAAAAGGTACATAAAAAAACCAAATGGCAGGCTTAAATTAAATGGTGAGTAATTAATAAAATATTATTAAATTATGAAAACACTGAACAACTGTTGCTGTTGATACGATTCTCCTCAGTCGCAATTAGCCTCAGAATAGGCAATTTCCCTCAGTAGCTATACTAGGAAACGGAGGACAGAGAGGCTACCAGTAGTCGTTTTAGCCGGTTGCCTCTCTCGGTTGTCGGTTGCCTCTCGTCTTCAGAGTGGAGGAAGTAATATAATGGATTTCCACCAGATTTTGAAAAGTGCAATAGCATAACGTACTCAGCGAGATGCCTGCGCGTGCGCGACTGCTCCGCGCGGTAGGACTGCGCGATGCAGTACACGTCGCCCAGCGCCGCCAGGCATGTCTCCAGGTACAGCTGCGAGCTCTGCGTCAGGTACGCCTGCTCGCTGCTCGTGGAACAACACAGGGTTCACTTTACAACTTATTTGTTAGTAACTTTCAGGGAAGCAAAGCAGCGGCATGGCAAATGCCCGCTAGCCTGGATGTTGGCAAATGCTGCAAAAGTATATTCCACTCCTAGGTCATATATAATTATAAACGAATAGCAAAAATCCCCATCGATCCCACTTCTGTGAAAAATTATGCGAAGTATGGCTAAACCAAATGTCTATTTTGACTGGACTATCCTTCTAAAGCCGTTATGTTTATTGTTATTGTTTTTCATAAAACCACAATCATACTTTTAAAACATTAAATATGAATACTATATTCACTGCTTATAATTAGATAAGGATACTTACCCAAAGTAGCTGAACTTGAAGAGCGTGCTGCCTCCCTCGCACTGTGTCTGCACCATGGTGGGCGGCGTGACCTCGGTGTACTTGCGCGAAGCGAAGTGATCACGGAAGGCGCGGGTCACGGCGGCGCGGGCGCGGAGGACCTTCGATGTGTTCTCACCGCGGATCATTATGTGTCTGGAAGATAGATGAAATTATGTTAAGCTGAACAAAATATCAATTTGAAATGTAGACTGAGTAAAAAGAGTACAGGGCAGATTAAAATTATTTGCTTTTTATTATTTACTAACTGTTGTCCGCGGGCCTGCCGGCTAAAAATCGAAAGTTATCCCACAGCAACAAAGTCGGGATAAAATATTCATCTTGGTTATAAACTATCAACTACAAGTTTAAATCAGTTTAGTGGTTTTAGCGTAAAAGAAACAAACATACATGCATTTTTTTTATAATATGAGTAGGATAGGAGAACATGCACAGAAGGACTGCAGCTGAAACCACTGGCATCACAATAAAAACCGTGACAAAAATAGCTATGTTTGTAACTTTAAATCTGATAGATTTAAAACATAATTATATTAATAAAATAAAATAAAGAAGTAACCTGTTGTCAAGCTGCACGTCGGGCAAGGCCTCCTCGTTGAGGATGGCGTCAGCTCCACCGGGCGGCGCCAGCCCCACCAGCTCCCAGTAGTCCACAGCTAACTCGTGACCACCTGGTGCCTGGGGACAAAGTAGGATATATAGGAATTTTCTAATACTGTGTGCATTTCAGAAACAAAGACACAGCTTCTGTGTGTTTTAAAGGCAAGTGTTGGTTGCCTTTAAAACTCTCATCGAACTAAAAAGTGTTTGTGTACTATAATAATAATTTCCTATTCTGCCAGCTGGCGGTTGTCTTAAGACGCAAGCCGCCGTGGTCAAAATCAACCAGGAAATTATTACTATATGAGACATGAATATGTAATGAAATAGTTTTAAACTAATTTCCATGATGAAAATGGGTCAATTCCTACAAAAACCTCTATTTCAATACGACTAGGTTTTCCATCAAACATTACACTACAATAGCATATTTATACAGCCTTATCTATAATAGGGTAATTCCCGTTTCCCCGACTCACCATCTTCCCCTCAGGCACGACAGCAAGCTGTCCATACAGGATAACAGATGACTCCGTGGAGAGTACGAGCGCGTTGTAGGTCTGGCAGAGTAGGCCGTGCAGCACGCACTGCAGGTAGCCGGAGCCGTCGCGCAGCGTGAGGAAGGCGAGCGAGCGGCCCTGGCGCCGGAGACGGTGCACCCAGCCGCGGACGCAGATACGCTCGCCTCGGTGCTCGCCAGCTGATGATATAATATTTATGAGTTTAATTGATTTTTTTTTATTAGTAACAATGAATAAGCTAATCCACTGCTTGAAAGCTGGGTCTAAATTTTATTTCTACTTTTTTGTGATTATTTAGTATTTATTTATTTTAGCGGCTAGAGAAACGACATGTCAGATGATGATAAGATGAATAATTTACAAATATCACAAATGAGAGGAGATTAACTATTACCTATAAATATCATGTATAACTACAATTGCACGTAATTCATTTTTATATCTATTATTGACTTACTTATTCACTATGCCTTTATCGCCTGTAACGAATTACTAAAGTTTAAACAGCTGTTTTTGAATATAATTAATTAATTATCGACTACATAATATGTAATGTGAAATTAATTACAATTTATTTATTGCACACCAATAGGCTATGCTTTCCACATCACGTCAATGTGTACAGCCATACATGTGTTGCATGACGTAAATGTGTATGTGTATTGAGTCGTTTTAATAAAATACAATTAGGTAATTCCCCCCTTTGCATGTGCAAACACTAGGTCGATAGATATTCGTCATCGCGTTGTGAAGTATCCCAATCCTTGAGATTTAATTTGTTACCATAGATAAATATCGAATTTAGATGTGTGATTTAGTTATTTAAGTGCAACAGACATACGTCACATTTGTAATAATATGAATGTAACAAATTATTGTACAATAGACTTTTTACATTATTATTAAAATATACAATAATGCTTAGAAAACGTGGCATTGTAACAACTAAGTAACTATCTCTCATATAACTTTTGTTTATGAATACTCTCTTATCAATTTCAATCTCCACTAATTAAGAAAAGCACATTTAAATTGTAATTCCCTGGCTAATATCTTATGTGTGTAAACATAACACATAACTATGATTATTATAAGTATAAAATTAATTATTGTTAAAGAATATATGGATCTACCATTATCCCTTAAAGTACGACTTGTGCAGTGAAATCGAGACGCGAAGGTTTACTTTTTGAAGGTGGTATAGCACATCTGATGCATTACAATATTTATGATAATTATTACTGAGGACAAGTTGGCAAATACAATAATATGAATTACGCTTAAAACAGTCATCAGAATATCGGGATGTAATCAATTGAAAATATGTTTACTCCCTGAAACACCTCTCAAAAAGCTTAAGTGTTTTAAAATTTGGTCCTTATTTAAAAAAAAAATGAAAGTGACTACACTCATCTTTGCCTGTGTGAGCATATATTATGACCATGTATTTATTAAAATTATGAAATGGCTACCTAAAATATGAACTAACATTAAAAAAAAGAACAGAATTCACACACAAGTTTTGTATGCCTTATCTTATATCACCCAAACGAACATACAAGTAATGTTGAAAAAACATTGCATCATTAAAATCATAACTGTTTGTTATGGAAAACTCAAGCTGTAGTATTAATTAAATGGAATTTCACTTAGAAATATTGTGTAGAGTTTTAAGTTGCACACTGTTGACTGCGGATATCAGATGCGGTAAAGCAGGTTCACCCGTAGAGATTTCTAATGAAATATGCTGCACCCTTGTACATCTTATTTCGTTATATTGTGTTTTTTTACTATTGTGTGTGTACATAAATTATGAAATAAATGAGTAAATTTGAGAAAAAGAAAGAGGTCACAAATTTACCTGATAATTATTTCCTGATATCACATACACTAATTATTTAATCATTCAAGTCAACAGTCATTATAAGATGCCATCAGCACACCTAACCAAGACAACAATTTCAAAACTAAAGTAAGCCTCTGTCGGGCTACAAAATCTATCATACATAGCTATCAATACTATATTCAATTTTGTAAGTTCAACTTCTTGTAAAATATTACTTTTCAAAATTGAACTTAAAATTTGTTTTGTTTTGAATTTTAATATATGGATTAGAATTTATGTCACATTGTAGCACATATCTGTCTATAATTTGCTTACTCCTAGTAATTGAATAATAAAAGAGATTTCTATTAAACAAGACACGTTAGATTAGCTGAGTTGCAAGTTCAGCAAGAGATTTCATCATACTAGAAATGACTCATGGATGCAGTTATATTATTGAAAGACCTAAATAGTAAAATTTATTCATGTTTCGGCATTTTAAGAATGAAGTAAATTGCAGTCAGTTTATTAAGTTTCAATGCATACTGCAAATGATTAAAATCTACTTTTTTTTTGGTTTGTTGATATTGAAACTAATTTTGGTATATTTTTACTGGCTGACAAATGATTTAATAAGCAAAGAAAGGGATCATGCCGTTTTGTTTTATTATAGGTAATACATAGATTTTAAGTATTATCCATTATCTAAATTCTGAATATTGATTATAAGTAAATAGCAAAGTCTGCAATAATAGCATAGTATAATATGTTATTGCTCTGATCGGATTCATGTTTGCTTCAAAGAGTCATAAGTAAATGTAACCTCTTGAATCAAATAAATGTAATGTAGCAAGCAGTACTCACTTTCTGAAATTTTCACGATTTTCGCCTTAGGTAGACTAGGGTCCTCTTTGATTACAATCTTTTTAGCCTCTTCCAAGTTCTGTAGCCTTTTGTCGTTGCCTTCATCTTCTGCCTTCGCCTTATCGACAGCCTTATAGTTCTCTCTGACCCAGATTTTGTTGATCTTCTTCAGTTGCGACTTAGCGGCAACCTCGTAAACTTTTCCTTCTTCTTTCGCGTCCACGTAAATTGTGGGGAAAGGCTCCTTGCCAGCGTGTCGCATAGCCTGCAATATGGTCTTAAAAGGCTTCGCTTCACTCCCATCTCCAGTCTCATCACTGCCGTTCTTTTCAGAAGTGTATATTTCTCCTGAAATGAAGTAAAATATGAGTATTTTGCATACGTGTTCTGTAAAGGTTATAATTTTTATATGAGGTCTCTTACCTATTGAAAGGTTCTCCATTTCAGGCATATTTCTTACTACCTAGTGCTGATGAAATACCACAGCTATAAGCGCTACTTTGCTTGCAAATGTGATCACAATTTACGTGTCAAAACACACTCCATTCAATCCGCAAACTGCACTGCATACCATAGATATACACATTTTTTGTACAGATGTCGATAGTCTATGACGGGGTTGCTAACTATAAATGTAAAATACCCTTATGTGTATTTTAAAATTTGGATTAACTCTTTTAATATCATAAAATAATAAGCATTAAATGGAAGGATTTAACTATATTATTTAAATTAAAGCAGAACAGACTCGTCCTACACCTCTGCATACGATTCTAAAATGCCAATAATATTATATATTCCAAGGTACAAGCTGTACAGTAGTATTACGGCTGTTGTTCGTGTATTTATAAAAGCATTAAGTGTTTGCAACATCTACGCGATGCTGCCTGGAACATATAAATTACCCAATTCGAGGCGAAATACGATAACTTGGCAACTTTGTACATACTTTAAATGACAGCTCACAAATCTTGCCAGGTGTCTGGTTTTTCTCAGCCATAGACTCGTGAAACAAAACTAAAATATAATGTCGTTAGCATTAAATACTAACATAATAAAAAGGGTGCAAATAAAATCATAACTGTTTGAAAATGATCTCTCTTAACAGAACGTTCCAAAATAAAATATTTTTTCTATACTCCTTAGTTAACATTTTACGTAAAATACAAAAAAAGCCTTTTAAATTATAGCAACTTTGCGTTTACATTCTAGTTTCTGGTTCGCAATAACCCTGTTTTCAAATTTACTCAGAAATGAATTTACCCTATGAGGAAAACACTACAATATATGTAAAACTCCTCAAAATAGATGCGGCATGCAACGATATTCGCGATTGCATCATGAATCCATTCATCACTTATTTATTACATACAACACAAGTATGCAGTGTTGTTTTTTATTGTTATTTGGTTAGGTACGTTGATTTTGATAGTGTCTCATACAGACTCCATCTAGCTGTGTATTCTCATGGATTCCATTTGATGCAGAGCAAAAATTAACACTATGGCTGTAAAAGAGTTTTCATAATGAAGATGTTGTCTGAGACTTATTACTAGCCTAGTTACTGGGTAATTGTCAGTTCGTAGTATAGTATAATGATAAATTGTAGTTTAATAATTTCTATACAATAATAAATTAATAAACGATTTATTTATAGATAGTAATTTATTTTGTAAATACAACTTCTTTTCAAAATTAAATTTGATTCAAAATCTTCTTTTATAAGAAGCCATGATAATCCGAAATAATAATTGTACGCACTGAGTACACTTAATTTATTTAAAAACATTGATTACACCGCTGTTTTCTCATATTGCATAGGCTGTAGAGGGGATTTTAATTTCCGGGTGGTGTAATATAATAATATATTAATACCTGGCTTTGAATATTTCACAGCTGGGCAAAGACTTCTCCTCATATAAAGAAGGTTAGAGTATTGATAACCATTCACTACGCTAACGAATCAAATTATAATTTATTTATTCCACACATTGGCAAGTCTTCTTCATAATTAAGAAAGTACACAAAAGTCCCAAATCCTCACTTTGTTATCGAACCTGCAACTTCGTGCAAACATCTTCGCGTAAAAACCATGGTAGTTTAAAAAAAAAAAATGAAGCTTGGAGGTTAGGTAGACAGCTGATTTCCACTCCCACTTTGGCCTTCAATACTAGAACGTCCGGGTTGCGTTGCTATGAGTCGGGGTGTGACAGACTGGCATAATATATTAGAATTAGAAAGTACTACTAATTATTTGGTTAGTAAACCGTAGGTTAGTGAACCGTAGATGAATGAACCGAAGGTGAATAAACTATTAGGCACTGCGGACATTAGTCATTATGGACATATGTAAAACGGCTGAGAGTATTTTGATCAGTAGTTTTTGTTAATTAGGTGCACTAGGTGAAATTTAATGATATCCAACAGATTTTTATTGCAAATACTTACAAGCTACTTTTTATACTTATAAGCTTTAAAAATGTAAACAAAAATTTGACAAACCTGCGAAGGTCCGACTTGGGTAGGTGGCCAAGGCTGATGCATACCTACTCATAAATCCAAAGAGGTTAAAGCCTGCCGAAGACGTGCAGAGTATGCCTGGGCAATTCCGTAAGACAGCAGAAAGTTTACTATGAACTCAGCGAGAGTGAAGACATTCGTTTTTCACCTCGTGGTCTCAAAAAGACTTACCACATGTAACAACTCCGACATGCCCAGATTTAAAAGAACTGCTAAGAACCCCTCTTACCGTTACCCAGTGTTTACAGTTTCCAAACAATTACAAAAAATGTCTGCCGGAATAATTAGTCGATAAGTCAATGATTGGAATAATTTTCGAGGTGACCTCTGTGTATAGCGCGACTTGCTACTAATTGTGACTGCTGTTAATCCCACATAAATACATAGTAAAAACTTAGACTCTAGAAGAAAAAACTATAAATATGACTAATATAAAATTACACTCTAAAGATCATGACTTCCGTTCAACCGTTAACAGAAGTAGGCATGATTACATTATACCACCCAAAACTGTGTACCTATGTAACATAAAAAATATAATAAAACAATGAGCTTGGTGGGTAAATTCTAATACGTTGGCTTGGCGAGCTTGGCAACCTTGTCCAAAATCGTACATAATTTTACAGTACACTAGCTGCAGAAGCGCTGCGATATCGACCAAACCTACGAAACCGACTAGTCAAAGTCAAAGTTATTATTGCAAATCGACATTCCTATAACCAATGTAAAATTGTTTGTCTCGATCCAATACCCGTTCTCCCAAAAGTAGGTAAGAAAAACTACTCAGGGCAGTCCCCGTGGGGTAGAGGCCTCGACTTAAACTGTCGTTAAAAATATTATTCCAGCCAAAGAGGGCTGGCTAGGTCTAAGATCATTATAAACGGAGCTTTGTTTGATTACTAGTTTGACCGGTTTGGATTAGCTTGAGCTTGACCTTGACCCGAGAGATTCTTTGCTGCCCCTTAGATGGCCAAGATTTTTGTTCGGATGGGAAGTCATCAAATGACTCCTTCCGCTTTGGGTTGAGCGGAAGTGAGTGGCAAAATCCTACCGACTAAAATCCACCCATGTTCTTTCCTTTGCCCTTCGTCTAAAGAGGCCCGGACCCTTTCGGACAATCCCGCTGCTCAGGGCACCTGTTCTGCTATTTACAATGGCCGATGAATGAATGGCAATTGATTTAATTTGAAATTATTCCTATTCTCTTAAGCATTTTGCTAATACCATAATTGGAATTTAATTGTATTGATCTAAAGTGTTCTAAAGATCTAAAGAAAAATGCTTAATAGAGTACGAAAATTGTCATTTTAAGCCAAATTTCATTCATTCATCGGTCAATTGTAAATAGCAGAATTGGGGCCCTGGCTTGCAAGTGTCTCTACTTGCACTGGGCATTGGTTGTGAAATTCCGCGAATTTTAAAATAATACCAACGAAGGTCAATAAATAGGGACGAAGTTAAACAATAAAATATAAAGTCAATTACCTAAACAATCAAAACAAATTAATATTCTTACTTGCTGTTAATGCAAAGAGGTTGCATGTATATTATGGCTGGAGTACATTACTACTTACTTGTTTTGTTTTGGGGATCGGGAATCGACGAGAACCCTTCTTAAAAAACTGAACTAACCTACCTAACTACCTAAGCCCACTAAATCATTCGGTGGCATTTCTTCGATGATTCTAGACATGAAGTAGCGTGTCAAGCCAAGTTCCAGTAATAGAAATGGCGTGTTGTGTGTTATATTACACGAACCATTTGAAATGAAACCACTTTTGATCATGTTAGTCTTTAGTCTGAAATAGGTATATGTAGTATCTTAAGTTATGAGAAGATGTTTTTTTCTAGCTCTACCATAGGATTTGGCACCCATTTAGATCTCACTTCTTTTGTTGTTGAATCAAGGTATAGGCCATAATAGGGTATTTGCCTATTATTTATGTTTTGATAGGATATAATATCACACTCAAAAATAACGTTTTTTTATCGGTGAAATAATTCCCCAAAGAGCTTTAGTAGCTCCGAAATCCCGTACTCAACGTCACTTCGTTTCTTCCTTCCTTCCACAATCATCTTTACCTGATGGTTAAAAAAAATAAGAGCTGCGGCGCGCTGTCCTTAAAGCAAGTGACTGAGCGCAGTGTAGCACTTAGTTGTCTAGAAGTCTCGTGCATTCTGACGAGGTCTCGCTGCCTTCAAATGATTGTGAACAAATTATTCGCGTACATAACATAAGTTATTTGTTATTTTGCCTCTGCAGGCAGCCGGCCGCAACTCTTTCAGTGTGAATTGACCCTTATAATATCTGTATCCATAGAAAAAAAATAAGCACGGAACCCTTTAATTCTTTATCGTCGGTTGCAGTGGCATCCAGTGAATTAAAAATGGTTCATTGTTTTATGAACTTCCGTTTTAAATTATGCGTGAGCGCTCCCTAATTTTCGAATTTTAGGTAAAGTTTACTATCGGGTTCAACATATGTTAATGAAGTATCTTTTAGTAAGAGTCACTGTCTATTCATATATAAGTAGTCGTCTGTGTTTTGGTTATCACTTGTGGATCGATTTCAGAAGTGAAGTGACCATTTCAGTAAAAAAATAACCATGTAAGTATTAATCTTATTAAATCATATAATTTATTGTTATTGTTAAAATCACTTACAATGAATAAAAAGTTTGTAGTTGTTCTTAATGTTTTGGCCAGTAACTCCAGAAGGTTTTTTTTACTACGACATAAAAAACGATTCACCACAATATTTTTTTTAACCGTCTTTATAATTATAAGTTCTGTTTTTTAAAAGTTGTGTTTTAGAAACGGAATTAAATACCCGATACGAACTATAATTTTGTATGGATTTCTGATATGATTTGGAGAGGAACATTGAGGAGAGGTTTCGTTCCAAAAATACACAATAATTCCCAAAACTCTATTTAAGAAAAGTTTGGAATTTAACAAAACGAAACAAATTCTAAAGTACATTGTAATTAGATTTGCATGCATAACGCATTCGTCGCAGTGCTATCCACTGAATTTATAAAAATAGATTGGACTCATCGTGTATTTTGAACTTCCGCTTTAAATTATGCATCTACGTTAAATAATTAACGTATTTTTGGTATTGTTTAACTATTGGGTTCAAAATGCATTAGTGATTAAGCCCTCAAGTCATATATAAGTAGACAATTGGTCGATTTTTTTTCACTTGCAGTTAGACTTTAAAAGTGTAGTGACGGTTTTTTTTTAAATCAACGTAAGTTTTACTTTATATAAATTCCTGCCACTCTGATAATTCTGAAATATCTTGCTTTCACTTTTTTATTTCTGGGTTTTGGGATTGGGAAGCGATCTCGCCAGATAAAAACCAGCAAACGTTGTTTTGCCATATATTTACGGGAAAAATCTGGTTAATAAAACATGAACATTTAGGGGAATGAAAATTAGATGTCCGATTCTGAAACCTACACAATATGCATATAAATTTTCACGAAATTCGGTCTAGCCGTTTCGGAGGAGTTCAATTTCGTACAAGGTGACACAAGAATTTAAATATTAGATAACGTTATAGCATTATAGGTACTTGTCTTTTCCAGTAACCATGACTCCGACACCACAAGAGCACGTCGTGGCTGAGGAGGTGATCGCGCCGCGCGCTGACGGCGAGGGCATCGTCATCTCCGGGATGTCGGGGCTCTACCCCTCCTCCCACCACGTCAAGGAGTTTTCTGACATCTTGTATAATAAGGTAAGCTTGCTTTGTTGCTTTTGGATGAAAGTATTTGTCAAAAGGAGTCAAATAAGAACAATCTCGTGAGAGTTGTGACATTTTGCTGGGTAGGTTCTATGGGCATCTTCCAGTTCCATGTCATCATAAAACATAAGACAAGAGAATGGAAAGGGGTCAAGTTAAATTTGCGATATTTTATCACGGACAAAGCTTCAGGGGAAATTGCCTAAAATAAAAGTCTTTAATCGTAATTAATTAAACATTCTTATGGCAAATCAGTCTGCTAGCCAGCCAACTAACAGTTCTATCCTTTGGTAATTTATAATAAATTATCTACAGGTATAAATCAAAATTTCCAGACAATGTAAATCAGATTTAGGTATAACGAACAGACAACTTCAAATCTATGGAAATAACATTCCGTCGAGTGACGTAAAGTTGACTTGTCAATTTAAAACATTGGAACGATTTGTTATCGATGTAGCTAGTTTCCAATACCCACAACAATAAATAAAGGCTTCCTATTTGTTTACAAGATATATTTATTGATAACTGTTAGTATTAAGGTTAAATCAGTACCAGTTCTCGTATTGAATTCATTTTCCCATTATAGTTTTCGGGCACAAACTGGACAATAATAATCATAACGAAATCTTCTCCGTGATTTCATTATTATTTTTGTATGTACTCTCGGTATGAATTTAAGCCTTGTATCGTTGGTGGTTCCAAATTCACAAAAACACCTACAACCAGGACGAGCTTGTACGCTTGTACTATGCGGGGATCGAAACCGCGACACGTCACACACAATAGACCTTAACCATTCGGCTATCTTTGCTTGGATATTGCTCAATACTAATTCTGCAAATAATTTCGTATGCTAGGTGAACGCGGTGAAAGAGGAGTCCCTCCGCTGGACATACAATCATCCAGAAGTGGCGCATCACGCCGGTGCCGTGCCTGACCTGGAGCGATTCGACGCGCAGTTCTTCAAAGTGCATTATCGACTTGGTAACAGCATGGACCCCATGTCCCGGAAGATCTTGGAGCAAGCCTACCACGCCATCTATGATGCCGGTAAGAGAATCTTTATTAAAAAGCGGTTCCGGGTTTCTGAAGTGAATAAGAAGATCTTAATAACTAATTAGTTTTTTTGTTGACATAAATTAATGTAAATCTTTGAACCCAAATAGAATCAAAATTCAAACTTTGTAATTATTTTCATTTAACGTATGCATTTTTATATCCATTAATTTATGGATGGGTCTATGTTTATAATCATTTAATTCATTTATTTACGAATAATACCTAATTCGTAAAATATTTATAAACACTGTCCCGGTTTAAGTCCAAGAAAACAATCAAGACGTTGACCTTTTTCGTCACGAAGCATAAAATTAAATACCGATCTTTTTTCGTGGGGTCATATTGTACTAGATTGTATACAATATTGTTTGATGTTCTAGGTATTAACCCGGAGCAGTTGTCAGGACAAAAGATTGGTGTGTTCGTTGGTACCTGTTTCTCTGAAGCTGAGAAATCTTGCTTCTACGATGCGTCTTCTAGATCTGGATTGGGTATTACTGGGTAAGTTAAATTAAAGTTTGAATCTTGTCAATGATATCATTATCGTGTCAATTTGTCAGCTGTAAATGGTGCAAAATGAATACATTGAAGAATATCTAAACCCATGAGAAAACTGTACTACGAAATTGTATGTTGATTTGCAGGGTCTAATTTGAAGAGAAGAGGAAACACGCGCCTGCTTATGTTTGCTGAAATTATGCAAGAGCATGTTCTTGATATCTTTGCTATAATTTATCCCAAATTTATGTTTTCCAATTATCAATAGATTTTCTTGAAATGTTCGAGTATGAATTAAAATGAATATTTTTTACAGATGTTGTAAAGCCATGTTTGCCAACCGCGTCTCCTACTGGCTGAACGCGAAGGGACCGTCGATGGCCATTGATGAGGCGTGCTGCAGCTCCACCGCGGCGCTGGAACAAGCCTTCCTGGCCATGAGCCGCGGGGAGTGCGAGGCGGCCATCGTTGGAGGCGCTAACTTATGCCTGCATCCACAGTCTTCAGTGCACAATTCAAGGTAAGAGGAATAATAAAACCAGCTTATCGAACCAGCAAAAGTTAGCAAGAAATAGCTTTAATTTCGTTTGAAATTGAAGAAATATTTTACTGGAACAACGTGTGACAATTTTCCCATCGTATGTTTTAGAATCGTAAAGCAGTGTATGGATGGAAAAATCAAGTCTTTCGATAGCAGTGCCGATGGCTGCATCAAGACTGATGCCATCAACATCCTGTTCCTTCAAAGAGAAAAAGACGCCTTCAGGTATATTTAATTGCTGCACAAACTAGATAAATAATTTAAATGCAATAAAGTCCATTTTCCTTTACACAATCGTTATAATCTTTCAGGATTTACGCTCGTGTGCTGCACGCGAAAACTGACTTTGTCGGCATGCAGAAAATTGAAACTGGTCCTCGATTCGGTTTCTTTAGAAACCATGAATCTAATGTTCGGTTCTTGAAGAAGTTTTACGAGGAAGCGAGGGTACCGCCGCACGCAGTTGAATACGTCGAAGCATTTGGTTCAGGTAACATTAATGTGCTATTACTATTTTTCTATAAAACCTCGAGGCCTGACCGTCTCAAAGTAATAGAGCGGTTTCTGTTCAAGAAAGGCGTATTTTATCCTCAAATACAATAATGGTAGCTAACACATGTTAAAAGTTTTTGACAGATAAAAAAGAAATGAACATAATAAAATTTATGCTATGGATTCAAGCCTGGTTGAAATTCCTCTATAGCCCTTGCCTTAAATCTCAAATTATTTTACAGCTGAACCAGAAGCTGATAAGGGCGAATTGGAAGCCTTCGATACGATCTTCTGCAAGGAAAAAGATGACACCCTCCTCGTGGGCAGCGTGACATCAAACATAGGATATGGAGAGGCTGCTTCAGGCATATCTAGTATTACTAAGGTACTAGAATGAGACCAGATCTATGATTTGAGTAGACATTATTAAAATAAAAAGGTTTAGGGTTTTATTCCTTTTTTAAATTTGAAGAAACTATGTTTATTAAACACTTGAAATTAGAAACAAATGTTTATCGCAAATCTGTTATTATTGGCTTAAATTTCAGTCTATGTATGTATGTATATTCCGTTTCTCAGATGTTTTCCAAGAGTTATGTTGACCTCTTAAAACACAAAAGATTAAATTACGTTGACCGCTTCTATCACAAAAGTCTAACTTTTTCCTCATCCCTAGGTGCTCCTAGGCTACCACTACGGCAAGCTGGCCGCTAACCTGCATTGCTCGAACCCCCGTCAGGACGTAGTGGCTCTGCGTGACGGTCGCATTCGCATCCTCACTGAGCACGAGAGCTTCGGCCGCACGTACGCCGCCGTCAACGGCATGTCCGTCACCGGTATCAACTCGCACGTGCTGCTGCATGGACATTATAAGCCAAAGGTACAAACAAAAAGAATGGATTCGATGAAGTAATTACTTTAAATTGGTTTGGGGTCGTAGAACAAAATATCTTCTCTTATTTTTAATTTAAAAGAAAAAGGAATCTCGTCAAGTAAAAATCTCGTTACAGAAAACGGTCGACTCTATAAGTACATTGTATTGTTTCAGGATTTATCCCGCTACCAGACGAACATTCCACACTTGGTAACCGTTTCGGGAAGACAGGAGAAGATCGTACAGAAGATGCTTGACGACTTGAAGTCGCGTCCCATTGATCCTGAGGAGTTGGCGCTGTTACACAACATCCACACCACTAACATCTCAGGACACTTGGGCAGAGGTTTCACTATCTTACGTGAGTAATTCTGATGGGAATTGCGAATAAAGTTTTTGTCTGCTGAACAGCAATCAGCAATCAAAGTAACGATTGGTAGTAAACTCTCTATTGAAACTCATTGAATTCCAATATTTAATTTCTTCAGCAAATTGTAGCTTTTTCTCACCTTGTTTATTAACTTTTGTCAAATACCCACCGGATGCTGATACAGATGCAGATACTGCTCTATCTGAGCATAAATTCCTACAGGAAACAATCTTTATGTGTTTGTTTATCACCTTTTAGAAACAAATGAAGAAGGAAAGACCGTCAGCCTTTGCGAGAGGGCTGAGTACTTTGACGATGCGAGGCGCCCTCTGTGGTTCGTGTACAGCGGTATGGGCTCGCAGTGGGCCGGTATGGGAACGCAACTCATGCGCATTCCCGTCTTCGCCGCTGCTATTGAGCGGTAAATATATGATTTTTAACAATAGGATTATAAAACATGGATTTTGTAGACTTTAATTGCCGAAATGTGTTTTTTGGTAGTCTTTATCGATGTTCGTTGATTTTCTTCCGTTGCTCAGAAATAAATCTATTTATGTCAATAAATTTCTTTTGGATTATTTCCTTATAAAACGGATTTAAAACTATTTGGAACATGTTTCAGATGCCGCAAAGCATTGGAACCGAAGGGCATTGATATCGTCAATATTATAACAACGACAGATAAAACGATATTTGACAACATTCTGCACTCTTTTGTCGGTATCGCCGCTGTGCAGATCGGACTGACTGATGTCCTTAGAGAGCTTGGATTAGTGCCTGATGGAATCATTGGTAAGGATATTAACGAAAAATTCAATATAAACCATAACACAATTTCTACAGCGTAGCGCTGCAATGGTGACATCATTAATGTATAAAGACCTCAATTTACGGATGACCTGTCGTAATTTTCTGTTTGATTCCAAACATTATTTGTCACATAAAATGTAGTATTATTATAAGTAGGCTCTTTCACATTGATTTATCTACACAGGTCACAGTGTCGGTGAGCTGGGCTGCGCATACGCAGACGGCTGTTTGACAGCTGAGGAGATGATACTGTCCGCGTACAGCCGTGGGTTGGTGTCGTTGCAGACGGAGTTCATTCGAGGATCCATGGCTGCCATCGGTCTTGGATACGATAAGGTAATTTGTTCAAATAAGTACATATAATATGATTATGTAAACGTTACGACTTTAACTTGAAATATGGATTTATAAAGCGTTAGGTTTTGAACGTTAGTACTTAGCAAGATTTTTCTTATACTTTTGATACTGATAATCAAGAACTGACAAGAAAATCCGTACATTTTTGTATTATGATGGATGGTAATTCCTCCAAATATTACGATACAGTTTTTAACTAATTATATCGTTAAATTGCAGATATCCAAAATGTGTCCTCCTGAAATTGAAGTGGCGTGTCACAATGGACCTGAATCCAGTACCATATCTGGACCTGCTGATAAAATGCGCGAGTTCGTCGCCGAGCTGACCGCTAAGGGAATCTTTGCCAAGGAGGTTCCATGCTCCAACATCGCTTATCACTCGCGGTACATCGCTGGTGCTGGTAAGTGTCAAAAATTACACAATTGAGGTATTCAAGTAGATACGCATTATTATATAGTTTGTAGCAAAAACTAATCTTCAATCTTCATTTCAACTATAGGTCCTGGTTTGCTGAAATATTTGACTGAAGTGATCAAGACTCCGAGAGCTCGAAGTGAACGTTGGGTTTCAACATCCGTTCCCGAGGCAAGATGGGAAGAACCGTTAGCGAAGTTCTCTTCAGCTGAATACCATACCAATAATTTACTGGTAAGCACATATTTCAGTATTCAATTGTTCATTTTAATTTTTAAATTGTTTTTACAAACCAGTACATCAACCTACTTACCTATTACCGAATACAATATATCTTGAGTTTGTTGTAGCCGCAGACAAAAGAACAAATATGAACCTACTATAATTTTTACAGAACCCAGTACTATTCGAGGAGACTCTATGCCATATTCCACGCAACGCTGTGCTGGTAGAGGTGGCTCCCCACGGTCTCCTGCAGGCGATCCTGAAGAGGTCCCTGTCTGCTGACTACTGCAACATAGCGCTCACACGGCGTGGCCATACCGACAACGCGTATCTGGTCTTGGAGGCTGTGGGAAAGTAAGCGACAAAATTTAAATATCCTTCCTTCCCTTCGCAGATTTTTCGATGAGATACAATATTGTTGGTAACAGATTTTAATTCAATTTGTTGTCCCTAGGCTATACATGGAGGGCTACAATCCTCAAGTGCAAAAGCTTTACCCCAAAGTGGAGATGCCTGTTTCGACTGGCACGCCTTTCTTATCTCATCTGATTGAATGGGCCCATGGAGAGAGATGGTAAGTCGTTTAATAATATTTAATAATAATAATAATAAAAGCTCATAAAAGAAACATTTACTTTTAAATTCGTATTGGAACGTTTGGTAAGACACGTTGTTAAATTTTCAGGGCTATGCCAATCTACCTGGTGGCTCGCAAGAAAATGGCTACGGCTTGCAATTACATCATGTCTCTACACGACAAGGAACAACAGTACCTGCAGGGACACGTCATCAGAGGTATGTTGCAAATAAATATATTTACAGTTATTGTCATATTTGACTAATGATCAGTAATAGGTTTTATCTGCCTTGCGAAACTACATTTCTTTCCTTTATTTCTTGTCACATCGAGTTTCGCAAAATTCAAGTCACATGCATAAACACAACCAGACTTAGGACAAGTAGCCGTGGATTATAAATATGTTTGTCCTGTACGTCGATCGAATTCACGACTCGTGGGCTTGGCGTGGTAACCTCAACGATCCGGCAATTCGTGCAATCAATCATAATAATATAATTGTCCTTTTCCATTTACAGGCAAAACATTGTATCCATATGCCGCTACCCTGGTCTCTGTATGGGATACCCTTGCTATGACCATGGATGTTCCCAAGAAACAGCTGTCTGTGGAGTTCAGAGACTTACATTTTCATTCTCAGCCTGTATTACGCGACCAAGTTCAACTAAAACTTAGAGTTTCCATGGAGAGAGGAACTGGCAGTTTTGAGGTATGTAGAATGAGATCTGAGCGTTTATTCAAAACTTATTTAATTTAAATATATTTTAATGGTGATATTCTATTTATAAGGTTCTAGACGGAACTATCAAAGTAGCTACAGGAATTATCGTTGCTTGGAAACCGAAGGATGAGACAAATGAAGTAAAGATTCAGACAGCTCAAAATATGGCCATAAAGAGCTCTGATATTTACGACTTGTTGCGCGAAAGGGAATATGCGTACAGGTATGTAAACTATTGAAACACAATATTAAACTTGGATATTGAATCTATGGATCCATTAATGGATATGGCATTCCATGAAAGAAGTCCTTATAACGTTTTTTTTTCTTCCAGTGGCGATTTCCGTAGTATTGAATGTGCAAGTGCATCCCTCAACGAAGCCTCTTTAATCTGGCGCGATAACTGGGTCGCACTCATCGACGGCATGTTCCAACTGAACATGTTGAGACAGTTCCATGACACCGTCACCCTGCCAACACACGTCAGACAGATACGTGTCAATGTTGAAGAGCATGAGAAGACCAAGATTGTAACAGATGATAAAGTGACATACAAAGCTGAAATAGTCGATACGTTTGGCACTACCAGGTAAATCGAAAAAATACTTACGCACTTTATAATTATTAGGCTGCCTTTCGTCTAGAGATGTGCGAGGATGCGAAGCGGGTCATGTGTTTGTAAAGAACCAATAGAATCGATTCATAAATCTCGCTTCGGTCAGCGCAGCTCTTGTTGAAACGGCTCAGCGAACATCCTCGCACAACACATTTCCACCAGAGGCAAAGGCAGACTTAAAGTATGTTAATAACATTTTTTTTCGTTTTTGGCAGATGTGGTGGTATACTGATGGAACATATAAGATACCGCCAGTTGCCAACAGTCGTTGAAGATAAAATGGAGTTGCAGTCAGTGAAATTCGTTCCCAATATACAAGCAAATGAGCCAGTGAGTAAATTACTTCTTGAAAACAGGTTTAACAATGTAAGAAAATTAATGTAAAAATGTATTTTAAAACTTTTTCATTGTATTTTAGGTTTCAACAACACTGAACGTTTTCGCCCAGTTGGTAGCTGAAAATGTTAATAAGGACTCAATCAATTGTGTCGGCTTAACAAATGGAAGTGGTTCAATATTCAATGAAATCAAGAATCTGGGCTTTGGTTTTAATGTTTGTTATGAAGAATTTACTGATATAGAATCTCTCTCTGAGGATCTCCGTTCAAGAACTGCGATTGAAAACGCTGACGTCATCGTCGTTAAAGGTTTATCAAGCGACGATAAGGTAAGATTTTAAATACTTACAGCTCTTATTTAGCAAATTTTCCTTTCGGGCTCTAACAATGAAAATCCCTTTCTACAGATGTGTCAACAGCTGCACCGTCTGCTTCAGCCAAACAAGTTTATTATAAGCGAGGAAGAAGTGTTGCCTAAAGGAAGTCCAATGAGGCCGAAGGCACTGTACAACGTAATTTCATCTCATAGCAACGCAAATTCACGCTTGGAGTTAAGCCGTTGGAGACCGTCATCTACTGCGATCCAAACAACAGCCATAACTGTGTACTCGGGGTCCCAACTGTCATTGATAAAATCGGCACGTGCACGCATGTCCTCACGCCATCGCCTTCTGGTTATCGCGCCTTATCCCGCGCCACTCGGTCTGAAGGACCTCGTGCGCGGCTGGCGTAAGGAAGCAGAAAGGAATATGATTAACCTGATAATGGTCAAGAATGAAGATGGAAGCAATTTCTTGCTTGATGAGCCACCACATATCGATTTAGCGTTCACTGTTTTTAACAAAGTAAGTATTTGTAGACTTTTGTCGGATTGTAAGAATTTTGTGCATGATTTGATTTTATATCATTATATTTTGTTTGTTCAGGGTATCTGGGGAGGCGAGTATAACCTGCCAATGCAGGCTTCTGCACAGTTAAGCAACAATCTAACTTTGCAATGTGAACAAATCGGCGAATTGAATTCGCTGAAATGGGTGGAAGCTTCCGATTTAGATAAGACTGGAATAGCTGTGAAGGTACGTTATTTTAATGTGTATATTGTATCTAAAATATAATACTTGAAATGACGTAATTGTTAAATTAAACTAAAATTCCTTTCAGGTACACTATGCTGGAATAAACACTACTGATGTAAAGAGAGCTAATGGTACACTACCACTTAACAACAAGGGTGAAAATGATTATGGAATTGATTTCAGTGGTGTAACAGAGAGGTAAGTGTATACCAATAAAATACCAGTAGACAATATTAAAACTGTAATTATTACATTTGAGAACGATAAAAGGAATGTGATGCCTATCATGATTTAATTTTTAGAACGTTTCCTACTATTTTGGTGTTAACCAAACTTTTCCTCATGAATTTCAGTGGTGACCGCGTGATGGGTCTGGTCCCGTATGGCGCAGCGAGCAGCATGCTGCGCGCGCAGCCGGAGCTGCTGTGGCCGGTTCCCGCGCACTGGGATCTGGAAGACGCCGCCACTGTGCCCTACGCGTACGCACACGCGCTTTACTGCTTTGTAAGTACCATTCAGAAAATTGACAACATTCTTATGTTAAAAAGTTGTAAAACGTTTATAATACAGAATTTTGTAGATTCAGATTACTCAATATAAATAAGGACTGAAATTTGAGTCCTCCTCAGTTAGAACAAGGTAATGTTCAGGTTCTGTCCAAGGGGCCTGAATTTAAAGTTCTCTACTATTCTCATATCCAACGATGCCATTGTGCTTTTCTTAACAAAAGACAACGAAAATGAAGTGGATTTTGCAACCGATTATCAAGACAAAATATCCGTTTGCTGTTATCTATTCCAAGACGAAAATATCTTCAACGTTTTCCTTTAATTATTTTCAGTTCATTAAGAGTTCACTGAAAATGGGTATGTCAGTGTTGGTCCTGGGAGGCGCTGGGGCTTTGGGTCAGGCTGCGATATCCATCGCTCTGGCCTTCCACTGCGAAGTCTTCACAACCGTTAGTGACATACGCAAGAAACGATTCCTACTCAAATTGTTCCCTGAATTAACAGGTACTTATGGACTAATTTTATTCTTTTTTCTTTTATTCTATCTCTTATTTTATTTTAGTATTCTTTTTGTCTGATTTTATTTTTAAATATGATTAACTTATTATTTTATTCGTTTTCAGCTGATCACATTGGAAATTCTCGGGATCAAGACTTCAAAGATTTATTACTATCCCTCAGACCAACAGGTTGTGATATCGTTATCAGCTCCTCTCCAGGGAATCTGAAAAGGGTATGTTTCATTTTATTTAAACCATCGTTTGTTTTTTTGGTTTTTATCAACTTCTATGTTTAATTCAACCTACCACGTTGCCAAATAATTTGAGCATTTACTTATTAATATTGCAAAAGTAAGCAGAGATAAAGGAAAACAATTTTGATTTTGTCTTTTCGCCTTTCAGATCGCACAGGGTTGCGTAGCTCAAAATGGAATCTGTCTAGACGTCAATCAACTGCAACATCAAGATGAAGAATATGAATACGAATTGCATTACCTAACCAAGGAGAGAACTTATTGTACGGTTGACTTCGCTTCAATATTTGAAGCTGAAAATATTGAGATGACCAAGGTAAACATTTTTGGCTGCACAAGATTACCTTAAATGTCATCGTACCTTCCTTTTTATTCACCTGCAGTTGGACACAGAGGGCGATAAAAAAAGCATCATCCATAGTAAATTGCTTTTGAATAAGTCTTAATATGTTTGGGTTCACGAACTAAACTAAAATAATCGAATACGTCCCAGCCTGCATTAATTCTACATTCGGTTTAAGTACTCTAACAATCTTTATTATCTTACAGACACTCCAAAAACTGATGGGTGAGGGTATTCGTAAAGGCTACATCCGTCCTCTAACGCGCGTCACCTACGGTCAGCCGGACGTGGCGAGGGCCTTCCGCTTCCTGGCTGCCAGCCGTCACCGCGGCAGGGTACTGCTAAGAATGCAAGAGAACAACACACAAGTGCAACCAAGGTAAAATAAACTGAGACGGAAGAAAATAAGCCATAAATGTATTTATTCAATCATGAAAAAAGGGAGATGGTTAATGAACCAAAAGTTATCCCGGAATTGAATCAGAACCTAAAACAAACCCTTGCAGACTATTACTTGAATTTGCACCATGATAAGCAGTCTTTAATTCCATCGGTCTTATGTTCACAGGCTGATTTGCAACTCCAATAACACTCACTTGATAATCTTGGACGAAGAAATGTTTGGACTAAAACTGGCGGCAAGATTGGTAGCACGAGGTGCTAAAAAACTGTTATTCCAATATAATGGAGATATTACACCGAAGTTCCAGTATAAATTGATGTAAGTGTCTTGAGTTTAGAAGATCTCTAAAAATAGTTTCAGTTAAACTATCTTTGATTAATACTTGATGTCATACTTTTAGGAACTGGCAGAAGCTGGGCATCCAAGTTCAAGTGTCGTTTAAAGATTTAAACAAAGTCAACAATATTACTGATTTGTTTAATCTTGCTGATGAATTGGGACCGGTAGAAGGTGTATATGGAATAACAAGTGAGAATGGAAATCTTACGGAAACTGTCATCGCCAATTTAGATTCTGTTTCAAGAAAAGTGTGTCCGAAACTAAGGTAAGGAAAAACTAAAGAAAATTATTTGGCAGTGATCATTGTGTGAATATGCATTGAAAGAAAGAATATTGTAGCATCAGGTAGCTTCAAATTTATAATAAATCTGTTAATTTTCAGGTATTTCGCGCTAATTAACATTGGCAACACTACGGTTGGGCAAGATACTTGTGTGTCTAGAACCCAAAGCAAACTACCAGGAACGATGATCTCTTTGCCCCAGTTAAATCCCGTAAGTAGCTCACTAATTAATTTCCTTTATTTCCTAATCTTATTTTTAATGTAAATCTCATATTATTTTTTTATTTCGTCTTCAGCTTGAAAGCAACCCTGATGCCTTAGATGTCTTGGAAAGGGCTTTGCGAAGCTCTGAAGCTGTATTGGTTGCACAGATGGCAAGTAAGCAACGTCCGGACCTACTGCAACAACTTGCTACTTTGGCCGGTAAGATTTTACCTTCAAATAAATTTGTCATTACAATGTAGCAATGAACCGGTCGCGCTGGAGAACATTTGGAGAGGCCTAGGTCCAGCAGTGGACAGCTATAAGCTGAGATGAATGTAGCACAAGTCTTGATTTGAAGAGCGTAGTACAGACACAGATCATATTTTTTCTATTTCCTTCATAATTAGATTAATGTTTTCTTTTGCAGCTATAACTATTACGGATGAAACACCTAAAACAGCAACTTTGTCAGAACTTGGACTTAAAGAGGATGACATAAAGTCGATTATTTCATTCTTCAAAGTCCATCACTGTGTCGATTTCACGGAAGCAGAAGTACCGGAGTTGACTATTGAGACGTAAGTAATACTACTGGCTTCAAATTCACATTGTTTGATGATATGATACAAATTGTGCCCATACCTGATGACTTGGTTAACCTTTAATCTTCTGAAAACGAGATAATGCTTTATTCTGTACATGCAATACGTTTTGCTTTGTGAGCCAATAATTAGTAATCAGAACGATTTTATTTAATTTGCACACATTAGTGTTTTAAACAATACTAAAGATTTATCCTATCTCCAGGATTCTGAACGTTGAGAAAACTGAAAATAAGTTGCAAGAAGTCAAAGGCTTGGGGACATTCTTGTCTTATGTTGACCCTGATGAGCTGCTGGCGACGATTGATTTGGTGTTCCTGACCACACTCACTAGCGGTGAAATTTTGGTGAGAAAATTTTTAATATTTGCCTGTTGATTTAAGGAATCGTGGAAATAATTATGAATACGAGACCTATGCAATAATATTAGCACTAGTTGAAAGGTAAGTTTTGGAAAATAATTTTGTATTTTTTTATTAATTTCAGGGTGACGATGAATTCGACACGAGTTTGACGAACTTGTGCATAGTGCCAGGTATGGAAGGAAACCACGAAAGGTTCCGCATATTGTGTGAACGTCTCAAGCTCCCGGCTCTAGTACTGCAGCCAGGTCTCGACAGACCCCACGAGACTGTCAGGGAAACAGCCGAGAGATATACACAGGTAAAGATTTACTATTGGTTTAGCAAAATGGCTTATTGGACTTCGACAAAGGCAACAGTTTTATCTATTAATTCAATATGCGGATTATGAAAGCTAACTTGACGTTCTTTTGTTTCAGGTCCTGTTGAAAAAGGCAATCTTCAATAAGAAGTTTTATCTGTTAGGATTCGAAACAGGCATCTTGGTTGCTTTGGAAATTGCCTCAATTTTGGAGGATCTTGGTAATTGTTTTGTTTATTAATAGGTATTTGGGAGTTAGTGCCGTAGTCAAATACACTTAACTAATATATATTTTTTTGCATTTTTATAGGTTTAACAGGCACAGTCTACTGCCTCGGATGTGGACCTGACGAGGTACAAAGCATCATCGAAGAAAATATGTCTGAATATAAAACTGAGGAATTACTTCAAAATGCAGTGGTCGAACACATGTGCAACTTGATGGTTAAAAGCAAAACTGAGAACCTGAAAGAGGCATTAAAGGGTGCAGTCACATGGGCTGAAAAGGTAGAAGTGGGCGTGCGGGCTATGATGGGGCACATGCCTCACTCTGCTCAGTACGCACGTGCTTTCATCAGAGCTGCACTGGCACGTATCCAGAGTGCACGTCACTCCGTCACTCCTGCACGAGCACTGCGTTCGCAATTGGTGATGATGCGCTCTGCGATGCCCGGCGAAGAAGAGGCCAAGCAAGCGCTGCAGAAACACTCTCAGAAACCTGTCATCGTGCACCAGCTCAACACACCGCTGGCGCATGTTGCCAGCGACATTCGCAGCGCGTCTATTATCAATCTGCACTTAGACTCTGAAATCCTAGAGAGCTTTGAAAAGAAGAACATTTGCGATGCATACATCCTCAATGCTAATAGTTTCATGGCGGTTTCGAAACAGGATTAGCTTTAAGTGGTTTTATAAACTTAATAATTTATTAATAAAGTACATGATATCTTGGTAACCTGCTGTTTAATTTCTCTTTTTTATACAATCCATTTTTATTAATTTAGTATATATTTCGACTCCACGACTTTTAGCTTCTTACTTTCCTTATAACTGCCTCTCATCGTAGCCATCTTATATGTTTTATTATTTTGTATCTCACATCTCTGTCTGCCAAAATTTGCAAATTGCTGTTTAGTATCAATTCTTCATCACTATACGATTCAGCACTTGTAATGTTATCAAAGTGCACGACTTTTCAGCTGCCATATAAATTCGTTTTCAAATTTATTTCTTCGTCGCTATAGCTTGAAGACTCTCGCATTTTGTGAATAAGTTTATTTTTTGAAGTACGTTTGGACTCTTGATCTGATCCACTCATTAATGCCACTTTAAATTTTCGATTGTTTTCATTTTGTATTTCTGCTTCGAACTTCTTTGCAAGTCCAAGTAAAAAATGTTTACCAATTGTTTCGAATATGTTTGGCGTTGGCGCAGTTTTTACATGATCTGGAGCTATAGCTTTTGTTTTGTGAATAGGCCAATGTTTCTTCTGAACTTCTTGGTAGTTTTCTTCACTGTCGCTTGCGTTACCATTGTTGCCATTAGTTTTTATCTGGCTTCTAACTTGACTTGGATTATTTGTTTTTTTGAGGAACTTTTGTTGTTGGTCATATTGGTCATACTGGCCATACTGATTGTACGCATCTTGAAGATTCTGATCATTACGTTGATCGTATACATCTTGTTCACCACGTAAATTATGATTGTCCTGACGATCGGGTAAACCTTGTTTATCTTGCTGATCGTATAAATCTTGTTCATCAAGTTTATCATGACGATCGGGTAAACCATGTTTATCCTGCTGATCGTAAAAATCTTGTTCATAGCGATTGTCATGACGAACGTGAAAACGATGTTTATACGGTTGATCGTACAGATCTTGTTCATTACGTTTATCCTGGCGCTCGCGTAAACCAAGTTTATCCTGTTGATCGTATAAATCTTGTGCATCACGAGAATCATGTTTGTCAAGACCTCCACGTAAATTATGTTCGTCTTGACGACCTTGTGCTCGTAGTGAATCACGTGGGTTGAGTAGATCTTGTTCATCATATTGATCATGTGGCTGTAGTTTTTCGTTTTGATCATTGTGTTTCTTATGATGTGAACGGTAACGATCATTGTGATGCAAGTGGTGCTCATTCCGCTTCCCATGTTTATGATGTGTTTTCAAAGCCTTAAACATTTCGCGATGCTTTCTTAAAAATTGACGTATGCGTTTCTGGTATTTGTGGCTTATATGACGTCGCGATGGTACGGTGACTGCTCGTCTTTTTTCTACAAAAATGTGAAAGTTTTAGTCATTTTAAAGGCATTTTTTTATTTTTCTATCTAATACGCGGAAAGCGATAATGTTTGCAATTAAATACAAACCTAAGTAGCTTGGATATCACATTATTTTAATTGTATTTTAACTGCAATTTAACTGCACGTAGTTCTAATGCAGTCGTGTCAACTGAATTCAAACTGCTCTTGAAATAAAATTTGCGGTTGCATTGCAGTTGAAATGCGGTCCGTCTGTCTAGAGCCTAACAAAGAACTACTTAGTTTCGTCTTGCTTACCGCCTGTAAAGTTACTTGGTCTTCCATTCGTCAACGCCCCTATACCATAAGTGACTTGTCTCTTACTTGGCGAAGATCCTTTTTTATTACTTTCTGAATCTTTCTCATCTCTTAAAGGATGATAAAAAATAAGTTTGCCTTCATTGAGGCATGACAGGAGTAACTTTTGTTCTTCAGTGCCATGAAGCCTAAAGAACGGTGCTAAAGCTGCACGTAGCATGTCTTTGCTTACTTCAGATGCACTTTGTCCTCCTGAGGAAAGATACAATACGAAATTATTATTTAATTATTTATTTAATTTAAAATGAATATTTATGGTTGGTGAGGCACGCTTGTCTGTTATCAGGCTATATCTCATGAGCGCTGTTGCAGTTTCACAAATGTGTATCGTTGAATAACGAACACTAAAAATAAAGTTTGAGTTGTTTTCGATCGATTCGATCATAACTACCACCATATTTATTTGTCATCCTCTGACTTGTTTATTTTTAACCTATTTATGCGGAACGTCTCAGATTCCAACTCGTACCTCATTGGTTGTTTCAGTTCTTATAATTTCTTTAAGTTATAAGTCTCCTAATGTTTCGTTGATTAGTTTTGTGTATCAATGCGGTCGCTTACCATCTGGGTACATGTGGAACTCTTCTAACGCTCCAAAAAGAGCGATTCCCTCGATTTGTAAAAACATAGCATCAAGTTTCCCGAGGCATTCATTGAGTTCCCAGCTTGCTAAATGATTTATTTCGTCCATGATAGGAAGAGCCGATTTAGACATGTCTGTAAGAAATACAGGATATAGTGTGAAGTAGGTATAGCTGTTAAAGAGTGAACAGTAATAAAAGTGAATAACACAATTAGAAACTACACCAAAGTCGTATTTAGGTGTTTGTGTAGACCAACTCTAAAAGTTGCTAAAGAAATCTGCCTATACATAATGGGCAGACATCAAATACAGAATATATTCAGCCGCTAATCATTGACCAAGAGGGCCTCATGCATGTAACATTATGCGGAATAACAAGTGAAATCCGTTCTTAGTACCAAAAATATTATTTATCGATAATTTCTATCGATAATTAAGATCAGAATGGAATGGTAAACTTCAAATGTAGTAGAAATAACAATTGGAATCCGTTCTTAATAATGAAGATCAGAAGAAAAAAATGTCAAGATAATTTTACTTCTCAACTCGTGGATGGATTTTGAATTCATTGAGTTCATCAAAATCGTGATGTCCTTTCGAATGTTCTTGTAGAAGTTTGAAGATTTGTGTCCCGACAGCACTCTGTAACACCATCATATAATTTAACTACCCTTAAATTAAAAACTAGTCAAGTAATTATCACAGTAGCGACTATCGTTATTGCTACCAGGAACTCCAATAAGTGACATTATGAAATATCTATTCGTCAAGATTATTGACGGCTTAATGTTAGACCGGAGATCTGTCAAGTCGAAAGGTCATCAGTTCAATCCCAAGACAGAGGAGTTGTAAACGCCTAAAGGTTTCTTATTTGTAACACAGAAATTCCCCACCAATAATTTATGGCAAATGTTTATTACGTTAGTAAGCATGATTTAAAATTACTTACCTGTCAGCCACCTCTTCCATTGAACTTAAGAGAGGTGTAGTATTGTTAGGATCCCTCGTCGTGAGCATTTCCAAAAACTTCGTCAACCCAACAGTGAAATAGCCGTATTGTCTTTTGTTCATAGTATTTATAAGCTCAGCAACAAATTCAGTATTACCTGGATCTGGGATAATTTATTTGTTGAATATTATTTCATCGTCTTAACAAATGAAATGCCAATACGATGATAGAAGATGTAAGTCACGAGCGACAACCAGCGTACAATGGGTAATTAGTTGTACCCTACATTAATACTCAAATCATCGATCTATCAAACCTGTACTGAAGATGATCTATAATGCCAGTTTCACCATCTCGTTGCTATCGTCATAGTAAAAGAAAATGCGGACTAAATACATGTTAACAAGCCTAAAACACTTTTGGTGCTGAAATAAGTAATCTCAAAGGTTGTGTTAGATTCACTCCATCACCTGATGCTAGTGCAATGCAGACATGCCGTAGAATGTAGATTCTCTGGTGAATGTCTCTCTCTCTCTCTCTCTCATAGAAAATGCTCTGGTTTCCTGTTAATAGGTTATGGAAGAAGGAAGCTGGTGTTGCATTTCTAGCCAACAGCTTGTTGACAACCGCATGATATGTGACAATGTGAGTGTTATACACTTACGTGGCGTATTTACAAATGGCCAGTTCAGATACACACTACGTGGAAAGTCTTTTGAAAACACCGCTTTTGGGGCCCTTTCTGTAATAATGAATCGGGTAGTCGTCGTTGTGACATCCTTGCCCAAAGTGGTTGTTGGCGGTGTTGTTGCCGATGTCTGTTTAAAGGTGCTGACTCGAAACGCTGAAGGGCAAAAATTAAAAAAACAGAAGTGGATTAAAATTATTTCCTTATGGACAATGACTATTTTGCTAAGAACTTCTGTCATGCCGTCAATTATCGCTGAGGTTTAAGCAACTGGGAAATTTCATATTTTGAGTGCATACCAGGTAAATTTTTGGTGTTGTGGGCCCAGCGTGCGACTATATCTCTGATAGCTATTTCTTGTGTTACTGGTGCTAGTGTAGGTTTGTAACGCAATCCATTTTTGGGTTCATGCGGGCTCCGCACGACAGGAGGGTTTGGTTTCAGAGCTGGTGGTGGCTTTTTCGTGGACCACCAAATGTCAGACACCTGATAGTCCATGAAGCCAGTCGCAGCATCTTTTTGGTGCAAGTCATAATCCGTCTTCGATAATTGTTTCCTTTCACTATCTATCTTGACTTCGATGTCAGCGAGCATATCGTTGACTTGCGTCAGCGACTTTTGCAGCTGATCAACTAATGGCTTATTGTTGAATTGCATAACTGAAATAATTTTCGAAATTTAGAATTCCATTAAAGTTACATAGAAGAGATGGCTTTGATAATAAAAAAATATTAATCTAAGCGATTAATTTAAGATTACAAGACATAGAAAAGAATCTAAAACTATTTGCTACAGAATGTGTTGATAAGTACTTACTTTCGCTTTTAACCGATATAATTGCTGAAACGAAACTTAAAAGTAAACCAGTCATTATTTTTCAAATCACATTGCCAATAAAAAATAAAATTGCATTGACAACAACATCACATTTTTATGATCAATAAAAAAAATCAATTCCATGGATGAATTTAAGTGTTTATGATTCTTTACACCTATTTATTTGAAGTGCAAATATACACAAACAAAATTGTAATTTTAGTTCTATATTCAAACTTATTGTTCTGTATTTTCAAAATAATTTAAAATTACCGTGTAAGTTAAGATTAGTTTGTAAGAGGCTTTTATATCTTTACTTATTTGTTAATAAAGGACGTGATATTTTTGAAGTTTTATTTTAATATACCTCGTTTTTGCATGGTTTTACAAATTGTCCACGATTTTAGCAATCACTACCTAACTAGATGACTTGAATGGAAACGTGCCCTGACTCTCTCAGTGCCCGTGGCTGGAAACATTCAGCAAAATGCTATTCATACAATCTTTATCACGGTATAAACCAGGATTAGTATCATGATGAACATTCAGTTGCCTGGTCTCGTGTCATATAAATGAGTCTTCAAGTTGATTTCTTCATCACTGTAGCTCGAAATCTCTCGTATTTTGTGCACAACTTTACTGTTCACAAAATGCTTGGACTCTCGATCAATTCGCCTTTTATTTTCATTATTTATCTTTTCTTCATACCGCCTTGCAAGTCCAAGTAAAACTTGTTTGCCAATTGTTTCAAATATGTTTGACAATGGTGCAGTTTCTGTAGGATCTTCGCTATTTTCTCTTGCTTTATGAGTCGGTTCGAGTTTTTTACTTCTTCTTGCGTTGTCTTTATTTTCTTCAAACCTTCTAACTGGTCTCCGATTACTCGTTTCTTTGAAGAAGTTTTGCTGCTGCTTACTTTGCTCGTACTGTTCAAACCGATTGGACGGATTTTGAGAGTTATATTCATCGTGTTGATCTTGTGAGTCATTATCGTTATGAAGGTGATGTTGATTTAGCGAGTTTTGTCGGTTAGGTAGATCTTGTTCATCATGTTGAAGAAACAGATTGTGTTTATTGTTCTGATCATAATGTGCGTGGTGATGATTGTCATGGTGTAAGTGATGGTGCTTATTCCGTTCGCGATGCTTTGATAAAAACTGTCGCATTTGATTCTGGTATTTGTTACTGAAATGGCGTCTCGATGGTATAGTTGGTGCTCGTCGCATGGCCGACCGAAGTTCTACGAAAATAAATATGAGAAATTCAAAGCAATGCAACAGCTTTAAGAATTATATAAATCGTCCTTGCATTGCAACACAAGCATAAGATATGTCATCTTCATAAAGGTTTATAACTAATATAATTCAAATAGTATTAACTATAATAACTATTAAGTGTTCTAACCTACTTAAACGATTTTAATGGAAGTTTTCCTACAATTTTCCGTGGTCTAAAGGATCGCTTGTATCTTACTTACCTCCCGAAACGTAATTTGGTTGTCCATTCACAATCGTATCGGTTTCCTTTGTTTTGACATTTGATGGCATATTATATGTGCTTGCTCTGAATTGTGCAGTCTCATTGCCGTTTCTCAAGCGTCGAAAGCTAACGTTTATACCTTCGTCAATGCATGACAGGAGCATTGCATGATCGTCAGTGCTGTCAGTCCTAAGGAACGGTGCTATAGCTGCAAGCAGCATGTCTCTGCTTACTTCAGTGGCTTTTTGTCCACCTGAAAAAAGATTACCATTATTCTCTTTCTATCTGATGTTATCTCACAACAGACACTGTCGCAGTCATATCGTATTTTACACAATCCATCCATCGTTTCTTTGATGGTCATCTTCCCCTATGTTCATTGACACCCATGCTCAACACCTTTCTCATCATATGATCCTCATTCCTCCGCATAAAATGCCCATACTATGACAGCCGGTTGCCACGTAGTTTCTTTGTAACCGGTGCCACTTCCAAACTACTTCTTTCGAACCTCTTATATACTAATTTCTTTCTCTATCCGCATTCTTCTTAACATTCTCATCACTGCAGAAAACGAAAGTCAGTTCACGACTAAGGCTCCAGTTAGGTACAAATCTAATCGAGCGTAAAATACCGTAAGTTAACCGCTTCAACTGCTAAGTATGTTATCGTATAATTTCTTCGTGCATTATTAATTATTTCTTACCATCTGGGTAGTTATGAAATTCTTCTAAGGATCCGAAAAGCGCGATCCCCTCATTTTTTAGAAACATGGAGTCAAATTTTTCGAAACAATCGTATTCGAGTGGAGTAGCAAGAGTAAACTTGTTTTCGACAATGCGCTGACCCACAGCGGCCATTTCTGTGAAAGATTTTATGTTATACAGGGTTTTACCATCGTATCAAATTTAAATTTTAGAGCCCTAAGCTGTAGAACATACAAACACTTACACACTTCTTCATTTACAGTATTTAGTTATTATTGATTATATTAGTTTAGTAAATTGCTTGATGGTAAATTGATTAACATTTATCAGTGTGAAATACCTCAATTTTAGCATTTTGCAACATTCTATTTTTTGTTATATTAATGACCTAAGAAAATATGAATGACAAGAACTATTACGTTGCAGTTCGTCGATGGGATGCGAGTTCATGGTCTTCATCAAAACAACGACATCGTTCCGAAAGGCCACGTAGAATGCAGGCCATCTGTGTGTTTTTAATAATCTGTAGCATAAAATACACATTGTACACTAGTTAATACCTTCGCTAGACTTATACCTTTGAAAGGGGAAATATTAGATTTTTGTTGAAACAAAAGATTTTCATTCTGGGCGTTGATATTTGGTCAAAAATGCATAAATCGTTTTAAGGGAATTTGAGTATCAACATAAAAAAAAACAAATCTTTGGTGTCAATATGATTTTTATCATTTTAATATATTTATGCGTGCCATGTGTATGACAAGTGCGTATACTATCCCCTTTCTCGTGTCAAAGGGGATGTGCAAGGTTCTTCTGACTATGTAGACCAGGGCGTGATCAAACGCTTAGCTATAATTATCATGTCAATCAACAGGACGTTTAAATAGTCTTAAACTTTTTCTACTGATTTTTGTGTCATTCTCGAACATTATTTAAACTGCGACAGTTTGTGAACGCATTAAAAATTTCTTTATGTGAAATCACTAATAGAATAAAAAAATATTAAACGAATCAGAGGGCCCAGACAAAATTACTAGGCTCGCAATCAATATAATGAACTGACAAGTCAAGTCACTTATCAAAAAGGACGACAATTTGAGAAATACGAACGATTACACTGCTTTATTCTCGTGTTACGTCCATACCCGGCTATAGTTAATTTGTATTTAAGTCGGTAACATTTTCCTTAAGCATCTTAAATAACATTTTATCTGGCGTTTTGATGCCTCTTATGAAATTTAAAATGACTCACTTGCCAGCAACTTCTTCCATTGCAGTTAATACTGGTGTTGTATTGTTGGGATCCCTGGTAGCGAGCATTTCCAAAAACTTGATCATCCCGACAGTGAAATAGCCGTAGTTAGTTTTGTTCATAGCACTCTCAAGCTCGTGGACAAATTCAGTATTACCTGGGTCTGGTAAAAATATGTGTGTTCATCATTTTGTTTCATTCTCTTAAACAATAAAAAAAAACTCTGCGAAGCCAAGATAGTTACTGGCCTGCTGGTGGTTAAACTGAGTTAGTCTTTAATCTGAGTTAGTTCGATTCATCATCAGGCCTTCTCAGTCCAATTCTGGATATAGGCCCCTCCCATGACACGCCACTCCCTGTGTGAGGTTTGATTCTCACACGCGTCTGGTTTTATCATACAAGCTCTGCCTATTTTTTGACCAGATCGTTGGCGGTACTAAAGCAGAGCAGGTTTGTGTGCTCTTATAGCTAGACTGTTGATTTTTCACTGATTTCCTTGTTAAGGACATCAGACCGTGGTGTTAAACTTACGTGGAGTATTCTCAAGCGGCCATTTTAGATATATGCTATGGGAAATTCTTGGTATAAACTGTGGCTCCGTAAAACTTTCTGCAGTGATTCCTGATTCTGGGGTATTCGTCGTGATCGTGCTTAAAGTGGTCGTGGTCTTAGCTATTGACGACGTTGATTTTGATGTTTTTTGTGTTAAGTTTCTGACACGCAGCGCTAAAAGAAGAAAGTGAGGATACTTGAAAAGTTGCACATTATGAGATTACGTAAATCTGAGTTTGTTAGCAAGGCAACTGGGATTATCAAAACTCAAACCCTAATTCACCGATGTACATCATATATTTTAAGTGCATACCTGGTAAACTTGTGGTGCTGTGAGCCCAGCGTGCGACTATATCTGGGATAGCTATTTCTTGTGTTGTGGGTGTTACTGTAGGTTTGTAACGCATACCATTTTTGAGTTCATGCGGGCTCCGCACGAAAGGAGGGTTGGATTTCAGAGATGGCTCTTTCGTGGACCACCAAATGTCAGACACCTGATAGTCCATGAAGCCAGTCGCAGTATCTTTTTGGTGCAAGTCATAATCCGTCTTCGATAATTGTTTCCTTTCACTATCTATCTTGACTTCGATGTCAGCGAGCATATCGTTGACTTGCGTCAGCGACTTTTGCAGCTGATCAACTAATGGCTTATTGTTGAATTGCATAACTGAAATAATTTACAAAACTGAAATATATATTTGCATAAATAACAAAGGAAAGAGATCAACTTAGGATTTATGTTAAAGTGATACCTATAGAAGAATAAGGAAATAAATATGAACTTCATACTTAAGATTAATTACAAAACATTTTAAATTAGCTATATTAGGTGATAGAATATGAGCTGATAACTACTTACTTTCGCTTTTAACCGATATAATTGCCGTAACAAAACTTAAAAGTACACCAGTCATTATATTAATGTCAATAAAAAAATAATGTTTGCACACCACGTTACAAATTTATGACCGATAAAATAAATTCAATTCTGTGGAAAAGTTTAAGACGTTTTAGTGTTAATGGACAGTTATTTGAAGTGCAAACCAAAAAAAAATCCATTTTTTTATTTTTCTACTCTGTTATGTGTTTGAAAAAAGTTAAACTTATCATCATTCAACATAAGTTTAGTTTGTAATATAATAGGCGTTTGTGATCGCAATCATTCTCAATAAATTAATAGACTTTTAAGTTGTTTCATTTGCTCTATTTTGGATACAGTTTACCGACCATTATTTGCGTTAATTTTTGGAAAAAATATAATACATTTGCCTAACCTATTGTAATATGCACAAGTGTAGTAGAAAATTCTGCTTCTCACTACTTATATTTTACATTACTTATAGGCTCTATTTTTAGCCATATATCTCATTGGCTGAAAATCTGTAGGTATAAGGATTATTTTTTAAGTAAAAATTTTTTTCTTTGTCATATATGGCTGTTAATAGATATTTATAGTATGCCATTGATAGCTTCATTACTACAGTTTGGAATCCCTTTAGGAAAATCGCGTTCAGGCTCTTGATTTGATTCGTTTCGTAATTTGGTGTTGTCGAAGTTTCGCACATTCTGAAGTAAAAACTGATACTTTGTAATCCAGTTTAGGTTTTTTCTAAATTGCTTTAATGTCATTTTTCTTATCATTATCCTTTGCAACTCTTTGAACATGGCTTTCATTAACGGTTTTACTGTGGGTTTACTGTCCAAACTACTGGTACTTACATATCTTTAGATCGTATTTATCATGTTGGATGTGTAAAACATGTTCGTCGTGATGGCCGTGTGCATCCAGTGAATCGTTTTTGTCGTGTTTTTCACGGCGAACATGCAGACTATGTACTTCATTCTCATCATTTATTCAAAACATTTTTTTTTAAACTGACGAAACGATTTCTTACGTTTGTGTCTTACAAGACGTCTGGTTGGTACGAATGATGCTCGTGACATGGTGGGAAGTTTCTACAAAAATGTAAAATGTTTTTAAGCAATGTTACAAATTAAATTTTGTCCATCGTACTTTTCGAATTTATTAGTATCAGTATAAAATTTGACTTGCCTCCCATTACATTATATAGATTTCAAGTCTTCAATATGTGCTCTTGTTGTAAAATATGCAGTTTCGGTTGCTGACCGATCAAGCGAGGGAATAACGAAGTAGTTTATGCCATCATTTATGCATGTCGTGAGTAGATGGTGATCCATAGTGCCTTTAAGTCTAAGGAACGGTGCTATAGCTGCATCCAGCATGTCTTTGCTTACTTCAAGGGCGCTTTGTCCACCTTAAAGGTTTTGAGTAATGAATATTTCAAACAGCTCAGGATTTGAGACGTATTCATACTTTGAAAGGTCAGTAACGGATATTTCAATTTCATTTTTATTTATTATGTAAAAGAAAATGTCAAATACAAGTTGAAAATCCCACGGGAACATTCAATTAGAATAAAAACTATATTATGTGTTGATTTTGATTATAAACTACCTGTGTACTAAGTTTCGTCGAAATCTAGTGGATTTTGGAGCAGTTTCTCGTTTATAATATTTCTAATATTGAATTTTTCTTACCATCAGGATATTTATGAAATTCTTCCAAGGATCCAAAAAGCGCGATACCGTCGCTTTCCAGGAACAAAGTATCATATCTTTCGAGACAGGCATTGACGTTACGGCTTACAAGAACATATTTATTTTGCAAAATGTAATACCCCACGCCGGACATCTCTGTAATTTTGTTTTATGAATTAAACAAGCTATTGCGCCTCGCGGTGTTGGCTGCAGTTCAAGTTATAATTCAGTGTATAAACACTGATACAATGACCAGAATGCCACATTTTTGGCGATAAATGACACTTTTCTGTGTTCCGAAACGTTTTCTAGAAAGTATGGACGGAATTGTTAAAAAGTCTAAAAGCCATGAATGGCCTCTGCCCATTAGCGTAGCCAACAATGGGCTCAGGGAGGAGCGGCACTCAACCTACCCCCCATAAGACTATATACCTGTGCTTTTTTCACATAATCTAGGATATCATTTATCTGACAACATCTCAAGCAATATTTAATATTTTATTTTGAATCTGGTGTTAGTATTTTTTTTTGTTAATTAGGCTTCTTATAGGTCTGAGCAAGGATGGGCCAAGCCTCCCAGCTTGACCTAACCTCCATGACTCTGCCTGTGGTAAAAGCAACCAAGCAACCACTCTTCAAATATGTCTTACTCATGCATCGCGCTCCCGTAACCATGACAAACAGAATCAGTATATTTACTTTGCAATTTGTCAAACGGTAGCATAATCATCGTGTTCAGTAAAATTTCAATGTTGTCTTGAAATATAACATAGTCCTTCGTCAGTTTATGGTTATCTCTCAATCTGTAACAAATTATTGTATAAGTATGAACGTATGTATAATGAAGATGCTCTTAAAATAAGAGCTGTCAATATAAATTGAATGATTGTAATGAATAAGAGAATAGTCCGATTAAAACACCTTGCTATCCAAGTTTTATTATAAAATATACTTTGTATATATATAAGCATAGCTTATTTCTAATTATTTTTTAATACTTTTGTTACTTTAAATTAGTAGTGCCTATGTAAAATGGTAGAAGTTGGACAGTTTATAATTCAGGTACATACTACTACTATCGCTTATACAACCCGGCGCGGGGGGGGGCACCACATCACCACCTCTTTACACGTTGGCCTCCACACAACACGAGACTCACCAGCACACACTACTGGCTGGTAGAAGCCCGCTTTCGGTTTATGAACGATAAGTAGCAGCGCATTACCATATACCGACACAAAAGCGCGGATGACGTAGCACAGCAGTTCAGATTTAGTCAGTAAGAGTCTGACTCTCCCCGTTCTCTTTGCCGAGAGGGTGGGGGTCCATGACGATTCTCCCGCCTTACCAAAAAAAAAGTACTACTTACGTACTGTTTAAAATTACTCACTTTCGAGACGTTTCTTCTAAAGCAACCAAGATAGGTGTAATATCATGAGCATCTCTAGTTGCGACCATTTCCAAAAACTTCATCAACCCGACAGTGAAGTAACCAAATTTAAGTTCTTGCATTAAACTTTGAAGATCTTGTACAAATTCAGTTACACCTGGGTCTGGTAACAAATATATATCTCTGTTATTTCCTTATTTTCGAACAAATTACAGTTTGGGTAAAGCGAGTCGTAGTATCCATTATGCTACATCCAAAGACCCTTTAGGTATATATCTAAATCCTTACGAAAGACAACTTTCCATGAGTTCAATGCATGCAGAAAAATGTTGATAGCGGTATACCAGATTTAGAGCAGTGGTTGCTTTGGTCTTTATAGCATCTATATAATATTATACACATAAAGTCCTGTAAAAATCTTTAGAAGAATACCAGACGAGAAGCTTTGTAGCTATGACAACTAATGACATGGCGTGTTTCCCTAATCTTGTACCGGGCAACTCCTTTTTATGGATATCAGAAGTAATTACGATTCAGTAATCGATTTTGTACACTTACGTGGAGTATTCTCAAACGGCCAGTTCAGATATACATTTTGCAGAACATCTTTTGGAAGGTTTGATTCTGGAGGGAGTTCTGAAATAATTGCTGTAGGAGTTGTGACATCCATGTTCGACGTGGTAGTAAAGTCGCTGACCCGAATCGCTAGAGGGCAAGATTTGGTTATTTAGAAAACAGGCTTGGATTATAAATTTACGCTCTACAAACAACTATTCTTTAAGGCGAAAAATTATTGGCATTTGTCGCTGTGGTTGTTGGCAAGGTAATTTCGAATCATATCCTGCTTTCCCGATGTATGTATTTTTGAGCATACCCGATAAACGTGTGGTGTGTGTCCAGCGTACAACTAAATCCCGGAAACGTATTTCTTGTCGTTCTGGTGTTAGTGTTGGATCATTACGCAGAGCACTTCCGTGGATACCGCTCAGAGAGGGTTTCTGCAGGACAGGTGGGTTCGGTTTCAGAGGTGGCGGAAGCTTCCTCGTGGTCGACCATTTGTCAGAGATCTGATAGTCTAAGAGGCCAGGCACAGTATTTTTGTGGTGTAAGTCAAAATCAGCCTTCGATAATTTCTTTCTCTCGCTCTCTATTTTGTCTTCGATGTCAGCGAGCATTTCATTGACTTGCATCAGTGATTTTTGAAGTCGATCAATAAATCGTTTATTTTTTAATTCAAAATGGATAACTGAAATAACTATTTATGTTTATAAGGAAATGTCAAAACTGCAAAGTAAAGTTTGTAAAAATCTTAATTATTTTAAAATTAATTGGTTCAAAAAAAAATTATCTGATGACTACTTACTTTCGCTTTTCACCAATATAATTGCAATAAGAAAACTTAAAATAAAACCAGTCATTATTTTTAAATCACATTATCAATAAAATAGAATTATGTGAGGAAACAATACAGCATTTTATGACTGATAAAACAAATTCACTTCCATGAAAAAAAATTAATGTTCTTATTCTGAATATGATTCTTTATTTTTATTGAAGTTTTTAACACAACGCTTGCACACACCAAATTATATTTTTACTTATATTTGTCAACTTATTTCTCTGTAACTTGAAAACGTTAAAGAAGATCACATTGGTTTGACAGGGGATTCTGTAATCGTATTTCTTAATAAATGATTTGCCTTTTAGTTGTTTCATTTGCGTCATTTTTACAATAAATTTCTATCCGATCATCAGGTAACCTCGGTTTTACTATTAAGTACGAGTTACACAATATATACAAGTTTGGTATACAAAACTGCCTCTCGAAAGAACCACCTAATTTAACACTAATTTATATCTCACGTAGCAATTTTTTTTAAAGATTCTGTAATTTATTAATGAGAATGTTTTCAGCTGTCAAGTCTTAACGCCTCATATAGATTAGTCTTTAAGATATCGATGTCTTCATAACTGTTGCTTGAAGTCTCTCGTATTTTGTGAACGAATTTATCACTAACAGGGTGCTTAGATTCTTGATTTGATTCGTCATCGGAACATGAAATATGTGGACTTTTATTTTTATTGTGCATTTTTGCTTCCAACTTCTTTGCAAGACCAAGTAAGAATTGTTTTCCAATTGCTTCGAATATGTTGGGCGATGACGAAGTTTCTGCACTGAGTAGAGTATTGACTTTGATTTTGTGAGTCGATTTATGTTTCTTCTTAATTTTCTGAATATTTTCTTCATCGTCACTTGCGTAATCTTTATCTTTTTCTACCCTTTGAACATGCGTTCGACCGTTCGCTTTTTTGAAGAGCTTTTGTTGCTTTTTACTTTGCTCGTATTGTCCATACTGATTGTATTGGTCTTGGGTGTCTTGTTCATAATTTTGATCGTGTGAATCTTGTTCGTCAAGTTGATCTTGTGTATAGAGAGCATCGTTTAGATTCTGTAGGTCTTGTTCATCATATTGATCTAGTAAAGCATGTTCATCTTGTTGATCTCGTGTATACAGAGAATCATTACGGTTGTTAAGATCTTGTTCCTCAAGTTGGTTGTGCGTATTGCGTTCATTGTTTTGATGTACAGGTTTTCTATGATGACTGTGGTGGTGAGCATTGTGATGCGAGTGGTGGTGCTTTTTCCGCTTGTCATGTTTATGATGTTTATTCATAAGTTTTGATAATAACTGACGAATTTTCTTGTATTTATGACTTATATGACGTCTTGACGGTGTTCGCGATCTGGTGCCCAAAGAATCTGCAAAAAAAATGTAGGTTTGAGAAGAAGATAATGTTATTTAAACTAAAGGTTATATGATTGTAGTTACCATCTTCATGACGATGTTTGCCAACAACTTTAAATGATGTAAAGGATCAGTTTTGAGTATTTTACTTACCTCTTAAAACATGACTTGATTGTCCAGCCTTCAAGTTGCTAGTTTTATTAGTTCTGTCTTTCGCAAGAACATTATCAGCTCGTGTTGAAATATCAGTCTTGTTTGAAAGACCATAGTCATCTCCATCTTGCCTAAGCAGCGGAGTAAAGAAGTGTATGCCTTCATTAATGCATTTTACGAGCATTGGGTGGACGCCAGAGCCATTAAGTCTAAGGAACGGTGCTATAGCTGCAGACATTAGGTCTTTGCTAACTTCAATGGCTCTTTGGCCTCCTGAAAATAGATAATTTTAGACAAAAGAATATGTTTGAAAGTTTACGTTTTAAGATTTCTAAAAAAATATTTTCTGGCCTTGCTGAACCACAATGGTAGTGGATTCGATCCCTACCCACAACAAATGTTTGTCTGATTAGCTCGGGCATTTGTTTTAAGTCAGAGAGTAAGTTTTATGTCATACGACACGACAGTAGTGTAAATATTTCGGAATATTATAAAATTTCTATTAATTGATAAGTTAATTTTATAACGTGAAAATAACTTGCAAAAATATGTCGGTCTTTCTTTTATGATCTTTTGATTATTTCTTACCATCTGGGTATTGTTGAAATTCTTCTAAAGATCCAAATAACGCGACCCCCTCATTTTCTAGGAACAAAGAATCATATTTTTCGATACATTCATTGGCTTTTTGGCTTGCGAGATTATGTTTATTTTTCAAAGTGAAATACCCCGTACCGGAAATTTCTGTAAAAGTAATACACTGGAAAGTGTTATCAATATCCACATTCCTTACTCATTACATTTAAATACAATATTTTTGGGTATACAGAATTTTGTGCTGATCCTACAGATTTTTATCATCGAAGGCTGCTACTTCCGATATAATTGTATCAAAACTCCAGGAAATTAAGTTCCAAGTTTTTAAACTGACCGATTTTTTCATTATCCCTATTGTCTCCCAAAGCTGTGCAAAACATTTCCTTTTTTTCTCACCTTGCCACTAGTTTTATTAACTAACAAATATACTTTTGTTTTGGATGACTTAAAAGAAAATAGAAATAATTACGTTGCATTTTGTCAATGGATAATAAATTAATCCTGTTCAGCAAAACAGCCATGTTAACATGGAACATCGCATAGAAACCTGGAAGATTGTAGTCATCCATCAACCTGTAACAGTTAATTTTAAATAAAAATATAACATTTGTTCGGACAATGTCTGTATTTCGTAGATAAAAAAATAGCTTAAGAAATACGTTATTACCATCAATGTCATTAGTTCCATAAATAGTGACCCTGACTGCTATGCTATATGAGATCAGGGGTTTGATTCCAACCCATCACAAATGTTTGTGTGATAAGCACGATCATTTGTTCTATGTCGGGGTGTAAAAAATGTATGTATATTTATCATTTGTCTAGTACTCATACTCTTAATACCAGCTTTTATTAGTTTAAGACTAGATAGGGTTGTGAAATCTTTATATTCTACATTATTTGTGACTAACCTTTGTGACTTGGCTTCCAATGCAAGTAAAACAGGTTGAATGTCGCGAGAGTCTTTGTATGCGAGCATTTCCAAAAACTTTATCAACCCGACAGTGAAGTAGCCAGACTTAAGTTCTCGCATAGTGCTTTGAAGTTCTAGCACAAATTCTGTTATACCTGGGTCTAGTAAAAAAGAACATCTATTTAATTTGATCTACAGTTTGTATGAAAAACAGAGGTTTCTCATACAAACTCCGATCCTTGATAGCTCGACTCTTAGTACGTCTGACCAGTTACTTATATGTGGAAAGACGTGCTAAGAATAATGTGTTCATGTAACAACAAATTATATTTCTTTAGTACAGCGTTAACGAAAAATGTTACCCTAAATTTTTGTTAAGACGGAGAAATATTCAGGGACACCTACTCCTTCGGGGGAGGAAATGGGAGTATCAGACTCTTACTGACTAAACCTGAACCGCGGTGCTACGTCATCCGCGTTTTGTGTCTTTGTAAGTCAATGCGTTGCAATCCTTCATACATTTCGGGAAATTATCCTAAAAAGTTTTCAGTCTTGTCTCAGGTAACATGTACGATATTATTAAAGTAGCTTAGGACCCACTATGAATCGAAAATGATCGCACGGGAACATACAATCTGGATAAAAACTATGTGTGAATCATGGTTATAAACTACCTGTGTATCAAGTTTCGTCTAGATAATACGTTCAGTGGTTTTTGAGTGAAAGAGGAACAAACATTTATACATAATTATTCAACGTCTATACATTATCATAAATATTCGTTTATAGAAAAGTGAAGTATGATTATTGACATTGATCAGGTAAAATTATTTTGTTTTTTCCAGTAAATAGTATCAAGTACTTTATATTTTACGCAAACCTACAAACAGGCAGCCCTCTGTAGATTGGACAGGTTTTTTAATATTATACCTATGTAAGGTGTTAACTTACGTGGAGTATTTTCAAACGGCCAGTTATTATTATTTTTATTAATTGACAAGTCTGATCGTGTTTGCCTTTCTGTAGTTGGTTTCGAAATGGTTGGTTTTGAAATCTTTGATGTCGATAGTACATACTTGCTGGTACCTAATGATGATGATACAGCTAAAAATACAACATTTAAATTATTGTTAAATGAGTTAAACAACCAAGTATTAAAAGATTCATTCGAAAATATTATCTACTTGCTGTTGCTTGCGATTCCGTCCGCGCGATCTTTCTACTTTCCATTCGAATGCCAGGATAAAATACCCCCACCCCTACCCCCCCATAACCACTCCTTACAATCAAAGAAACATTAGGTACTTAAAATTTCAAAGCCGTAGTCCATACAAAAAAGATTTATAAAAAAATTGATCCCCCCTTACAACCCCTTTTTCCTGTTTCTCAATCTGTAGGCTATCTGTGTACCAAATTTCATTACAAACGAGTGAGTAGTTTTGGAGTGAAAGCGAGACAGACAGAGATCCTAGATAAGAGTCTAGACTCCAATACCTTCGGTGATGTATTTGAGTACGTACTCGGAACAGTTGCCGTTTTCACCGCACAGCACGATGAGGTACCAAGAGATGTAGTTTCTTCATTAATTTTTTTCGTAATATTGGATAAAACTACTCTCGTTAACCATGGTTGAAGTGTTGGTAGGAAAGCTTGTCGTCCAATTTTGGGGTCACCACTCAAAGATGGATGGATGTCAATGTCAGTTCGATTCGGTTTCGGAGATGGCGGTACTTTTTTCGTGGACACCCAAATGTTAGAAACCTGATAATCCATGAAGTCTGCTGCGGTCTCTTTGTAATGCAAGTCATAATCTGCCTGAGATAGTTGCTTCCTTTCGATTTCTATTCTGTCTTCGATGTCAGCGAGCATTTCTTTGACTTGCGTCAGGGATTTGTGCAGCTGATCAATTATTGGTTTCTTCTTGTGTTGGACCACTACAATAATTATATCTAAATTTTATATATTTTCTAAATTTTTTTGTATGACATGTTCGATGATTTTTTTTTAATGTAAAATTGGGTGCCTGATGATACTACTCCATTGACAGAGTCATGTGGGGTGTGTGTGCACATTGAGTGAGTACGTACAATGCCATTCTATTTTGCTGAAATACATGTATTTGCGTACTATTATTAATGATTATTTACTACATAAGTAATCTTTAATCACATGTCATTGATTCAAATAGAGTAATTAAATTCAAATACGTTAAATAAAGATAAGAATCTGATGGCTACTTACTCTCACATGTAATCAATATGATTGTAGAAAAAAAAGTTAAAAGTGAAAATCTCATAATTTATCAACACATGTTCCCAATAAATTTACACTAAAAGAAAATTGTATTTCAAACAATATAACATTTTACGACCGATAAAATAAATTCAATTCTCTGAAATAATTTTGGTCTTTAAATATTTGAAGTAAAAATGAAATACTATTGAAACCAAACTAGTAGCATTTAAATTATTTTTGCCTAATTCTTGATATCTGCCTTGATTGATGTAATGTCTATGCCAACATAGTAATTCATCAAAAAAATATTTCTCAAATGATGTACGAAGGGTTGTGGTCACCATGCACAAGCTACTGAGCGCGACGTGTCGCGGGTTCGATCCCCTAGTAGGACAAGTTATCCTCGAATGCTTGTCCTATTTCTGGGTGTCTTAGTGCATATGATTTTAATGTTTGTGACACAAGGATAAAATTTCTTACTGCTGAAGTCGTAAAATATCTTAGACGATTATTAGAGTTAGTCTTATTTACTTAGACGATTTTGTATTGAAGCTGTGATGACCTAATATAAGTCTTGAGTTTGATCCCATAGCACGCAACGACTTTTCGAGCGTGTGCATCATAATCACGTCATGCGATGAGAGTAAAGGAAGGGGTAACATTTTTAGCGCAGCTGTCCGGTATCCGTCCTCTACATTAGCCGCCGTGGTCCTACTCTTTATGACACTATTCGTCAAGGCAAATCAAACAAGAACAAAACTTAAGGTTTGATAACAGACAAAGATACAGGTAACAATCACACTCGAAATTGGGGTAGAAATAACTTCAAACATCAGTAAATAATTATACATATAATAGGGGCTAAAAAAAAAACTAAATTATAAATCATTTACAGTAAATTTTTATACAAATTCCTCTTTATAATCTTCTCTTCATCACTAGATCCTGGATTACTCATGTTGCGGAAGTGTACGAATGACCTGTTGCCATGCCTCAACGCATCGTACAAGTTAGTTTTCAAGTTGTATTCCTCGTCACTGTAGCTTGAGGCCTCTCGTATCTTGTGAACAATTGTATTATTCGCAGCACGTTTCGCTGCTGCATCTGATTTATTCTCCGAAGATACTACCATCAATCTTCTGTAATTACCACTTTCTAATTTCGCCTTAAACTTCTGCGCTAGTTTCATTAAATACTGTTTATCAATGTTCTCCAGTAGCTGTGGCTTAAGTAATGTTTGTGAGACCTGATTTGTTTGCTTTTTATTGTTACTCGCTTTAAAAAATGCTTCACTACCGCTTGTGTCAGCTTTTTCTTCTTCTTCAGCCCTTAAAGCTGGACTTTCCCGACCGGATTTCTTAAGAGGCTTTTTGAACTTCTCGTAAAACAAGCGCTCCGCAAACTGGTTGTGCTGAATGTGATCATCGTGTGCGCTGTGTTGTTCAAATGGAATGCGTGAATTTCGTGAATGATCTTTATCGTGCTGTTCTTTTTTTTCCTTCTTATGTTTCTTATGAGATGAGTGGTGGCTCTTGTGCCGCCAGTGGTGGTGCTTCTTTCGCTTGCCATGTTTATGATGTTTGTTCAAGCGCTTTATTAATTTGCGATGCTTTGTTAAGAAATGATGCATGGCTTTCTTGAAATCATGTCCCATACGACGTCTTGATGGAAGGCCGGACAGAGGATCTACAAAAATATAAAGGCGATTGCAAAAAAATATGAATATAATGTCTATACTTTTTCAATTTACCGATTTCTTGGAATTAATTGTTTTCCATTACCGGGGTCAATTCTGATGAATCCTTAAATAATATGGTACATCTTACCTCCCGTAGAGTTATTTGATGGGACACCCATTATCACATCAATTTGATGTCCAATCGCTGATGAAGTTTCGTTATGCTCTCCGGCTTTTTGTGTTCTCCAATTTGGATATTGAGATTCTATAGCCTCGTATAAACTAGATAAGAACCGCTTGTGTTCCCGTGTGCCTGTAGTCCTTAGACATGGTGCCAAAAAAGCATTTAGTATTTCTCGGCTTAAGTCGGTTACGTTCAGATTGCCTGGAGTAGCAAAAAAATAAAAGTCATGTACATGTTTTGGAGTAGGTATTGAAATAATTCAAAACTCGAGAAAGAAGATTTTACTGATTATTTAATGAGAACATACTTTATTCCATTTTCCTTTCCTCACTTTCTTGTTAAAACATATTTTTTTCTTTTTTAAGTCAAAAATCGAGGGTCACACTAAAACGTGATTAAACCTTTTCGGCTGTCGACATCAAGCAACTAATCGAAATTAGCTCATAACGCCAACATACGAGTATGATGCTAATATACGCTTTTACAGTATAAGACGTTTCGTAGGCAACTGACAATGTATTATTTTTTTCTCTTACCCTCCGGGAACTTGGCAAATTGTTCTAATAATCCAAACAGGGCTTGCCCCTCTTCCTGTATGAACATAGCATCATATATGTCCAAGCATTTGTTGACCTTGGGATCCGCCAGAACTCTTCGTTTCTGCAAAACGAATTGTCCTACATTCGCTTGCTCTGTGAACGTAAGAATAACATACGAAATTAGAATTTTTAATAGATTTTCTAGTTGAAAATAGAAATGTTTGATATTTAGCTTATGATTTTACCCCAAGACTATATTACAATTACGTAGGAAGGGTTCTAACTGCAGTGAATGGCAATTTCACTGCAAAAATTGGCTTTGTCTGTCACCAGAGGGCACACCAGTGATGCTCTCAATAGGCAAATCCAAGTCGCTGTGGCTGAAGTCATATATAAATATATATTAAGATAATGGAGCACGCAATACGTTATTTTGTTTGGATAATTTTATAAATCTATACAACATTACAGGTCAACATCATCGGCCTAGCCTTTTCCCAACTATTTTGGGGTCGGCTTCCAGTCTCACCGGATTCAGCTATGTACCAGGAGCGATTACCTATGTGACCTCCTTAATCCAGTTACCTTGGCAACACAAAGTCTAACATTACAGGCATGGGCAAATAACGGCACTCATCGTTAAAAAGTCTACTGCGACACACGAGATTTTAATTCACTTAATTATTATAATTTATGCCTACGCGAGTAGCCGATAATTTTTGCAAATGTTGACGGCCTATCTTGTTTGTCAAATACTTAATTTCATATCTTCTGGTATTTTAATAAATTCCATTACATTACATACATTCCGTGTGTAATGTTACGGAATATTGTAAGTTTTAAACCGTTATTACAGTAAAATGAATGGAATAAAATGAAATAGAGTTACGTTGCAGCAAGTCGGGAGGAAGAAGATTCATCATTCCCAACAGAGATACTATGGTATCCTGTAGGGGTTTCCCGAAGGAGTCCAATTTGTGTCCATCCAGTAATCTATAATAAAATGATGATTTGTCTCTTTTTATTTTGTTTTATACTAGATAATTCTATAAAACACGAAACAAATATAAATTATGTTGAGAAAATCTTATCAAGGAGAACTATTTACAATACCATTTCTGATCAATCTACTTTAGAAACTTGATAAAAACTAGTCAAGTGGCACACCCTGTACCTGGGCTCTGTACAAAGTCTAAAAACAACAATGCAAAAAAAATGGTGGTCCACCAAATTCGTGACCGTGCCGTTTGCTTAACCCTATTTTTTTATTATTATAACGGCAACAGAAGTATGAGATGTATCATTCTTGAGATAGAGTTTTTTAACAGAACAGTGAGATTGTGTCCCTTATGGAATAGTAAAACATCCTGCTACTGTATAGTTCAACTTACCGCCCAAAATTCACTTCCATTGCGTCTAAGACAGAAGTTACAATGAGAGGGTTCTGAGCTGCTACAATAATCAAAAACCTCCTTAACCCGACAGTGAAGTAGCCGGTGTTACTTTCTTGCAATTCTTTTTCAAGGTCTTGGATAAATGGCGTTTGAGTGGTGGCTGTATCGGGAAACATGAAATCTCTGAGCAATTGTAGTAGGTACCTACTGACTGCCTAAAAAATATGCTTTCCAATAGTTAAGATTATAAAGCAATATACTTTTGTGTAATTAAGGTAAAAGAAGAATCATTCTTCTATTTTGATGACGCAATTAATTCTCATTTAAATCTAGATCGTAGGTTTTGTGTATATAGCTCAAACTTCATTCAGATTGGTAAAGGCTGAATTTCCATTTTATAATATTTTCTCTCCTAAATAATAAGTAAGAAAGCAAAAATAATATACATACACACATATAGACTACGAGTATGACGAAGACTATTCTGGTTGCGTGCCCAATGTTGGCTGGGTTAGTTAGGTCACTCACTTGGATCATTTTCGAAGGGCCAGCTTGCCTGTACTCCAGGCGGAAAGCTTCCCCTAAACGGCGGCTCAGTAGGAGCCGGTGTCCTAGTGCTCCAAACAGTTGTAGTTGTGGCAACTGTGCTAGTAGTTGTAGTCGGAATCGTTGGCGTCCAAAATCTCCCAGTAGTTGTAGACACCGGAGAGGTTGTCGCAAATACTAGAGAAAGTTTTATTTTGGTCAGTTCCATGGTTTACCAAAAGCGACAGTTTTGAAGCAATTTCAATGTATTTGGTAAGCTCATGTGTTTTAAGTACTACAAATTGCAAAAACTTCTTGCCACATCATTCATGTCTTATGGGTGGAGTGATAGAAACTGTATTTGTTTGTTGGTATATACCATATATACAGCTGACCACACGCAAGATAACAGCGTTCAAGCAAATTCCATTTTACTGTATGCTGCAAGCGTTATCAAAGTGCGGTCGTCTGTACGTGCCCTACTTTCCCCGAAGCATTCTGCGTACCCGGTGTTCTTGCCATGGTGAAAGCCCAGTGCGCGACTATATCCCGTACCGCCAGTTCTGTCGATACTTTCTGTGACACGTTCGCGTTAGTATTAACTGTTGTTAGGTTTTGTTTTGAACGTAGAGCACCTTTGGGGCTACTCCTTGTGACAGGCGGGCTCGTTTCTGGACCTGGCGGGGGCGGTTTCGTTGGCCACCAAATGTCAGTAACATGATAGTCCAAGAAGCCAGGTGTATCTCTGTAATTCACGTCGTAATCAATCTGTGATAGCATTTTTCTCTCGCTTTTTATTTGGCTTTCGATGTCAGCTAGCATTTCGTTAACGTGTGTTAAGGACTTTTGTAGGTGATCTTTGAGTTGTGTATTGTTGACTATGACCACTGAAATATTGATAAGAAGATATTTTTAAAATACATGCACTTATAACTTTTTTATATTTATTTTATTAATCTTATGACAGTCATCCTTATTGTAAAAATTACGTAAATTGTGTTTATTAATGTCTAGTTCATAAGAAGGCTGAGTACTTACTTTCGCTTTTAATCAATTTTATAAAAGAAACAAAACTTAAAAACAAAACAATCATTATTTTTCTTACATCGCCAAAAGTTAAATGTATTCAACCAACATTGTATAATTTATGGCCGACAAAACAAATGAAATGCGATAAATAAATGTTGGGTTTATGATTTTTAGAGTTCCTTGTATTCATAGGATTGGCCTAACATACGGTACGATAGGTTTACGCATTGCTAACTGGTTAATACTTTTATCATCATCATCGTTTGAGTCCTCTGCTGGACTCTGAGTCCTCTGCTACTCCCATGCACGCCACTGAGCACCATCTACAGCTTTCCCATCACAATTTTTCTCCGTTCCCTGCTTGTTGCTTCACGAATATTATTGCCACGTGGCTACAGGACCATAGGATTCATAATTAAAGTATTTGTTATGATAATAGTGCATGGAATAATCAAAAATTTGCCAATCAAAAAATGGCTACAGGCTGCTTATTTCTTTTAGTCGCTTCTCCTACCTAATGTTAATTTTGACTTGATAATAGGATTATCTTCAATCCCAAAAAGTAATTTGACTACAGATTCAGATGATAGGCCGTCAAGTCGGCGCCCAACTATATTCATACAATTGATAGATGAAATACCGAACTGAAAGTTCGCCAAAGGTGTATATCCACAAAATATGGGTAGTGCAGCTAGCTGCTATCTCATGACTCTAGCTCGATCAGGATATTAGTTTTTAGACCTTTACTTCTGCCTGTTTATATTATGTAGGTTAACTATTCGGGTTCGGGTGTAAAAGGGATGAGTTCGAAAACTATCAAGTTGTTTTAGACAATTGTTCGGAACCCTCTAGAGATGCACAGCCTGTGCTTGACGTCTTTTCAAGTACCTAGTTTAAATTCCAGTAGGCTGACGTTTTCGATATCAAATATTTTCCCTGACCGGATAATATGGTCATTAGCTGCACAGAATATAAGTTCCACAAAACTTTTGGAACTGAGGGATTAAGTCACAGGTGCTCTTACTTCCACTCCATGTCTCCAATTAACTAGGGACGTAGGTCTAATATGTTTAAATGCGAATAAAAACGATAAAGATAAAACAATAAATAATGTATTAGCTTATAAATATTATGCGTTATCTTTAAGTGACATGTAAGAATCGGAGCCTAGGAGATAAGTAATGCAGGTGTTCTTCTTTTCGTAGTCGTCCAGAATCTTCTTATCCAAATAGCTGTTGATGATAGCGGTGCAGCGCAGGTCGTAGGTGGCTTGAGCTAGCGGCACTTGCAGCTCATGCACGATGAGGGGTTGCTGTGAGTGTTGCTGCAGGGAGTACGCCAGGGCCTCTTCTCCGCCCACCACGGGCAGCAGTTGAACCAGCTGGGACCGCAGAGCGCGAACTGTAGGCACGTATTCCTTCGCCTTCTCAATACGAACAAACGCAGCCTCGATAAGAGTACGGGCGTATTGTGCCGAGTGGGATACTCGTCCTAACAAGGTTCTGACGCAAGCGTCCACCTTCTGCGACCAAGTAGTGGCTCCCTGCAGAGCCTTCTCGAGCCCAGTGGTGTCTCCATTCGCCATCAAGGTGAACATGTGGCGAGCCACTGCGTCTTCCAACTGTTCCCTAGTTTCGTATTTCGACAGTTGTTTCTGAAGAAGTTTGGTGAATCCCTCCGGAGAGTATCCGATGCAGTATATGACGCCGGTGTGACCTGAAATATATAAGGGATATTTATTAAACTGCTTCGTAAGCAAATTAACCAAACAAACTTTCTGGTGATTCTCATTAAATTACTCTTCGGTTGTGGTGTGGTAACCACTTAACGCCTGCTACGATAGTCTCGAAATTTCATGCATCGAATACAGTCTGTTAAAAAATTAAGTCCTACCATGATCCTCCAAAATGGAAGCAACTTCTAATGCGACTGAGACTCCACTCTCATATCCCAACAGGTAGAACGTCTGCTGCAAGCCCGTCTTCTTCAACAGTGCCTGAAAACGAAGAAATCATTTTATTTCCATCGCCAACTAAATGGATCCAGGAAAACCTTTTCCTATCATTACTGATTATGGACATCTGATAAGGTATAATAACGCTGTGTCGGTTGTGAACAACAGATTCTAACTAAACTTAATGAAACTGCGTATTTCGTGCAGTTGATTTTAAGATCGTAAGATCGAACATGATTTTGTGCTTAAAATTTCTTCTGTGTGAAAGAGCTCCCAATTCCGCTATATAAAAATTTCATCAGAATTGGTCATATATTTTAAGCGTGGCGATAACTAACAAACTTTTTCTTTATCATATTAATTTAATGTAGTTACCTCGGCGTATCTCTCGGCAGTTTCCCTGACGGTCTCGTTTGGTTTGTCGAGTCCCGGCTGCAGCACCAGGGCTGTCAGCTTGAGGCGCTCGCAAAGAACCTTGAACTTGTTGTTGTGGCCTTCGATACCCGGGACAAGGCACAGGAACGCTTGGTCTGTGTTGAATTCGTCATCTCTCTGCACATTTAGAAAAAGATGATATTAGAACAGTCATTAGTCAGTCTTAGCCACAAACGCAGTGTAGGACATCTAGCTGAATCGTCCGCTTAACAACAACAAGGTTGCTAATCTTTTTGTTCTCGGGCTACAGACAGAAAGCGCAGGGTTACCAAATAAGCAGAGATGACTAAAGCCAGTCTTGGAGTAAGTCGACTATGAAATGGTCAGACCTAATAGTACAGTAGTTTCTAGTAAATTAAAAAAAAAAACAGAATTCTGGTAATCTTTTAAGTACAAATAGGGTTGAGCTCTTCTGAAGTAATTTTTTTCATTGCATTATTTGTATGTGATTGCAAATTATCCCCTAATTATCAGAAGCGTTTTTCGCGTTTGGAATAATAAAAATAGCTGTTATAACATACCATGGAAGCGCTGCAAGTGAGCGTGGGTAAGAACACAAGTTCTGTCGTCGCCAGGAGTTCATCGGAGTCGACGTACGAGTAGTAGTTGGATAAACCTTCTACATTCTCACGTTTTGTTGGCGTTAGGATCTTGCTCAAGTTGTTGATACTGAAATTCGAAAATAAAAATAAAAATGTTTTTATTTTTAGAAGGTCTGAAACAGGTGCTAAAGAAACATTGGACTAAAGAACTAGTGCTCGGTTCTAAAATTTCATTTCCATGGAGAAGAACTGGCAAGAAACTCCATAAGCGACTCTTTTATTAAGTCACAATAGTGTAAGTATTAAAGTATGAGTAAGTGTAGATATAGACAATTAGATGTAGATGTATTTTTCCTTGTTCAGAATGATAGACATTTAGATGTAAAATGAATATCAACAAGTGTTAAAATTGTATCACACTTACGTTTCAATCGTCAATAAGGGAACTTGTTCTGGTTCGAAGAACAGATTATATTCAGTTCGTAAGAAGTAAATAATACTTGATATTCTATCACTCTCTAAGCCCAAGTCTTCTAGAGTTAGGACATCGGCAGCTTGTGGGGGCATCGATATTTCTGAAAAAGAAGAATTGTGCCTTTGTTAGTTCAGGAGGCAAATGGCATCAAATCGCAGCTTTAAAAGATTATGACGCGAAGATCTGCATAAGGGTACATAAAGAAACTTAGAAGATTACAGGGAAAACTTTGCCCTGCTGGACAGTACACTTAAAAAAATAAAATTATTCAGTATTTCACATCCATTTGGGACAAAATGCCGTTACCCATTGTAAAGCAAAGGCCTTATTGATATCTTTCAGTGCTTTTCGAATAGGGCAGAATTTTCCCAAATTTTTTCGATAGAATCTAGCAACGCGCCACTTTCCTTTTAATTAGTTTTGTAAGCGATCCCTTATCAGCTACTTACTGGCTATGGAAGCAATTTCTTGGAGTAATGAGGTTTGTTGCACTGGTAAGAGAGTTGCTCGCTGTACAGGGTGCCCATTGCGGAGCGCGCGCTCTGCTGCGTCAACAGCACTGCGGTACGAACCAGCCTCCTATAGCAAACACAGTCAAATAATCTCTTTCCAATGGTCAGTACTATTGCTTGTTTTACGGGGAATGTACTCGCGAAGACTTAAGTAGAGATTCCTCAGCTGGTTGTATAAATACAATTCGAAATAGAAGGCAAAATGTATTAAGAGAGTATTTTTAAAACTGGTAGACATTATACTTAAGTAAATAAAAAATGAACTTTCAAGAAAAAATGTTCCAAAGCAATATCGAAGAGACTTACAATGCCAAGTTCAGGTAGAGTCAGCAAGGTAACTGGCAACTTGTCTTGAGCACGTTTCAGACACGCATTGATACCAATAGTACCGCCACCAATGTTCAACACTGCGAAGTACCTAAAGATACAAAATACAATTGTGAAACAACCGAAGTAAGGGTTCCTGTGTTGTAATAAATGTTTTCATGGTTTTTAAACCTTTCGTAAAGAAAGAAGCTAAGGTCGTTTATTATATGACTGTCTGAATAGCCGAGTAATGATAGTCACCACGTCAAACCGGTGTCACGGGTGTTCTACCCCGCGTAGGTCAAGAGTTTGTGCGATCTTGTCTTTTTCATGTGACTAGAATGGTAGTGAAATAATTCGATGTTAAAGGCCTTTTTAAAAAAAACACATTACAATGTTATAAAAAACTTACTTGACAGCGGAACGTAATTTTCTTGTCATCAAATCCAAAGAGTTTACTAAGGCCTCGTGCTGTTGGTTACCGACAGTCACATACACGCCCTCTAGCGGTCCGAGACGCGCAGCAGTGCTGAGTAAGGCAGTGATGTCCATTTCTCCTTTCAGGTCGTCAGAGAATACAACCACTCGGACACCTGACCTCTGCCATGACCTAAAACAATCAATCAGTCTTCATAGATGGAAACTAGATACAAGAAATGACAGTGGAAATAATTGAAGGTATTCGTCAAAATCTGGTTTCAAATCTCGCGGTATCCGGAGCAGCGAGATCAACCGAAAGGGTTACCGTCGCCCTTGTACTCAAACGGCAAAGGAAGGAACATGGTTTTAGTCATTAGAAGTCTGACTCTACCTTCCGGTCAACCCATACGGAAGAAATCATTTGATGATTTCCCAGCAGAACAAAATCTCGCGGTATAGTAAAACGTGAACGAGTTTTAGGGGAAACTTTTGCTCAGCAGTGTTATCACATCGTAGACTGAGATCGTAACATGTGCGCAAGTAGGTAAGGTCGTATTTTGCAAAAAGACGTTACGTTATGTGGACGTAAGAAGTAACACGCAAAAAAAATATTCTTTACCACTCCACCAACATAGCACTTGGATGGTCCATGACGGGCCGTTACCTGATTTTAAGTTGAAGATACAACATCGACTGTCTCTTGAAGTGTATGCAGAGCTTCTTAGCGCCTCTCTCCACAAGTCTATCGGCCAACTGCAGGCCAAATGTATCATCGTTGCACAGTATCAGATGACTACCACCAGCGCTGGCTGTGATTCTGTGAAACAAGTATAAATAAGAACATGAACTGACAAACGTAGTCTAGGTCTAAGACCAAGCCGATGACCAAAATAGTTGACTGGTTTTTGAAAACCAACTATTTGGTGGTCGTGCAACTTTGGGTCTTTATCAGTTGATTAAAGCTCAAAAGAGATAGATTGCAATTTTGGCTCCATAAACACAACGATGATTTTACCAATGGCGTTGTACTTAGGGATCCCGCACATACGCCACCGGCCACGACCACAAAACGCCGCTACTGGCACATATTTCCTGAGTGAGAATTTTTTAAAGCCTTTTTTTTCTCTCTACCTACCGTTGCACATTTCTTTTTAAATAAAATTGTCATCAATGGCTAGTCTTTAATCAAGCAAGCTTTTATAGGTTTTTTTACATTCTTGCGTGTTACCTGGGTTGGACTTGCACGGTGCTATCAGTCATGTTCAGAAGCACTTTACCGCGGTGTTTGCTTCCCGCAATCAGACGGAACGCACGCGACACTTCGTGCGGTGCGTACGTCACGCGCGACAGCGGTCGTACGAGCCCGTTGGTTATTCCATTAATAATCGTGTTCTTCAATGCCTGAAAAATACAATTTTGATATTTTTTACCATTTTTACCACCATACGTTCTTTCAAATATAAATATAAATGTGTGACACTGTTCATCTCAAAATACACTTCTTCTAATATTTTGTTTTTAAAGAGTAACTTATCTTGCCGATACTCGCCATAGGAATGACATTTTGGAACAGTACACTTAGAGTCAATAGTATAACGTTTTAAAATTGTCTGCAAAACGGCATACTTGTTATAACAACTTTTGGAATTGAATTTATACTAAGAATAAGTATAATTTAGTCAGTATAGCTAAAATGTTTTTAAGTCAATACTTACGATCCTGTCTTTAGCATTTTCTTCATTGAATATGGATAAGAAGTCAGTAGTTCTGTAGTTTCTCTCACGAGTGAGGTGGAACATTCCGTATGAGAATTCCTCTTGTTCGAGAATTTGAGAGTTGTCGACGAATACACCACGACTGCCAACACAGTCAATGGACACCTGAAAACATAAGGTACATGTGAATACACAATACTTTACGAATGCTTTTTCTCATCGTATGGCTGATCTATAAAGTGACCGGTTTCCTTACGACGTTTTCCTTCATTTTTTATGTAATAATTAATGACTGGCCTATTGATCTAGTGGTTTGTGACCTAAGCATAAAGGAAGTCGTCGGGTTCGAATCCCACTCAGGACAAATTTGGGTTGAACCCCCCTTAATATCGAAGGGCTTGAAAAATGGATAAGTCGGTCGAGCTGTTTCGGAAAATTCAATTATACTTTTAACCGTGATACGAATTTTTTTTTATATTAGACATTGGTGAGTGGTAGGATTCAAACCTAGGACTTTCGACTGCTTTTTGTCTATCATGAATGAGTTTCATTATACTCACGTTCTTCAAACTTCCACCAATTGTGTTAATAACGATGTCGCATCCGAACCCGTCGGTGTTGTTTTTGACGATATCCTTGAAACTGGCGTTACGGGAGTATCCAATATGTTCAGCTGAAACCGTAAGAGCAACCATTTAATTATTTAATGTCAAGTCAGGATGTCAGCTCATCATCAGCCCCGGTTGGACCCGTAACTAGTCTGGTGATCCCAATGAATACACGTAAGTAAACTTTTGTATTTGTTATTTAAAAATAAATCACATAAGAAAGTTGCTGTAAAATTAAATATTTATTTTGCAACGAGTCCTGCTTCGGTTAGTATTTAAGAACAATTTATCAGTAGCACAAAAACAGTTCTAAATGGTTTATTTGGAAACAAAATACTTTCGCAATCGTTAATGCATGTTCGGATTACTCAAATCTACGGAATCATCATAGAACTCAAATTTTTAAATCTAGATGCTCTAAATCCTTACCTTTTAACTGAGGGAACAGTTTGAGCAGGAATCGTTTCTTATGAGTGTCGCTGACGGTTGTGAATACTTTGCAACCGTATGCCAAGGCGATGGACAGCACAGCTTGTCCAAAAGCACCGCTGCCTCCGTGGACCAAAATTGTTGATTCAGGTCTTATGTAGGATTTTACTGTCTGAAAAGATATCATAAATAAGTAAGCTTCTGTCATAGGGAAAAACGAAAAAAAAACCTATTTAGTCCCTCAGACATTTGAAAAAAATAAGAGATGTCCTATATCTTTTCTCTAAAAAATAATAACTTACAAAGATAGTTTTAAAGTTTAGGGGAGGGGTTTCTGACATGACAATTTTCTAAAATTCATACGCAATCGTTTCATTCAGTGCAATCTGATCAATTTATGTTTGCGGGACAAAATAAAAAAATGTAATATTCTTTTAATTAGCCCACTGTGTCCCAAGGCCGGGCCTTTTTTTCTTAAATCATCTTTATTTTTCAATAGGTGGACCTGTTTTTGAACGGATATACTTACAAGGCAGTAGAATGCTTGGGCGTATGCTAGTGGCACGGTGGCGGCATCCTCCAGGCTCCAGCTCGCGGGCACCGGCCACAGCAGGTCTGGCTGCGCGCGCACCACGCTGCTCGCTGCACCATATGGCACCAAACCCATGACTCGCTGTCCACTGAAACATAACGATCCTCTTACAAACCATCCTAGTAATTGGTTTTTTTTAAACGACTCCCGCATTAATGATCCCTGTGTCGCGGGGGGGTTTACAAATATACAAATCACATGCACAAAGACACCCAGACTCAGAACAAGCATTCGTGAATCACAATGCTTGTCCTAGGGGGGATTGAACCCGTGACACGTCGCGCACACTGGATTTGGTGTGGTGACCTCAACCACTTGGCTATCCGAAAGCGAAAGGTTGTATGTATACATATATTATTTTTTCGTCTTTCACTCAAAAATCACTGAAGATGGATGAACCTGTTAGACAGGTTTATAACCTGGTATAACACGAGGTACGTCACCGATTTCATGTTCCCGTAGAAAGAAGCATAAAGCTTAAATACCTATAGATAATTAATAACTTACCTCTTTGTCACACCACTGAAGTCCATTCCGTAACGGTTCTTAGTGTCGTGAATGTCACTGATTGATCCGTTGACTTTCCTGACATCAGCCTGGTTGATACCGGCATAATGTACCTGGGTATAGCAATTATAAATATAGCAACTGTACAACATTAGTGACACTAAAAGTGAGAGGTCATTTGATTCAAGGCAGTTTTATCATATACTTAATAGCTGTTGCCGTATACAAGCCGCAAGCTTTGTGTCTGGCTACAGTTATAGGTTCAAAAACATTAACCTGCTTTAACGCAGTCGAAAAAAACTTTTTTTCGAAATCGCGTGTTTTTTTTTTCCTTTTCATGTCCGCAATCAAACTGTCTGGTACAATATGATCCCCTAAATTTTCGTAAAAGGAATCTGGTTTACCGTAACGTCGACCCCAGCTTCGGTGTTTTCGGGGGCTTCGACCCAGGTTAAGGAATCCAGGTCTCCGATCTTGCTGCTTTGTAAGGTCACGTTCTTGCTCACAGTAGCGCTGTCGCTGACTGACACGTAGTGCTCAGATCCCCAGGTTTCCTAAGAAATTATACATGTCAATATATAAGCATAAAGATAGTTTTTTTTTTTAATTTTAGCAGTCAATCTGGAATAAAATAATAATTTAACCCTACAAAGAGCTTCCAAGTGACTGAATGCATCAGCCAATGGACAGGCTTACTTTCCATGACCCCTTTACCTAAATTGCTTAAGACCTAGTCTTCAAGACAATTTGATTTTGTTCTTCAGAACTACAGTGATTTTGAACAAGAAGCTTCTGATCTTAAAGATGTGTATGTCGATATTAGGCTCTTAATAGTCAATAGAGCAGAAAACGCTAGTTATAAGCTGTCTCTTTAAGCACCCCATAAACTAACAACTCTCATTGATCTTCAGGCTTTTCCAACTTGTGGTTCATTTACGGAAGAAGTCAAAGCTGTAGGTAACATTATTTGATCGCCAGAATTAATGCAATAATTAAATCTGTTCACAATTTTTTTCCCATATGCTATGCATGTTACTTTGACGTCTACATCCTGCATGTCTTTTGCGTTATTCCGTACTAATGAATAAATAAATCTTACATTGTACAAAACTCTGAAAACCAAGTCAATATCTGGTATCTCGTTAACAGAAAGATATTCATTACTATCTTCGTGCACCATAATAACATCGATCTTGATGCGACTTTGCTCTTTACGCCAGCTTTGTATCAGTTCCTTGAGACCGTCTATAGATGGGTAGGGAGCGATAATTAGGAGTCGATGGCCTGATGTTATGTAACTACGAGTGGAATTTAGGAGTGCGAAGTCAGATCTTGATCGCACGGTCATTGTGGTTGTTGCGGCTGGTGCTGGAGCTGGTCCCCAGCGGATCAGCTGGAGCTGCGACTGTCTTTTGTCATCATCAACCGAAGAGTGTATGGAGAGGACTCGGTAGAGTGATGAGGGTCGAGACCTTACTCCAGAAGTCAGGTCTTCTTCACTTATCACGAATTGACTGTTCCTTAGTGCACGGTGTAGCAGCGGGCATAACTGTTAACAAAATAGAATTCGATGTGAATCTTACCAACATTATAAAATCTTCTACCTTTTAATTGAGTATGTAATTGATATAACTAAATTTAAATAATCACTCATTAATGCAAAAAACAAAATACAAGGTTACCTCAGTGCCATTTTTCAAAATACAATTACAATATCAATGCCGATAAGTATATAATTTTACTTACATCATCATCCACTGATAAGTTTTGCACCAACACAGCATCAGCACCAGCCAAGAGCTCATTGTGATTGCCTTTTAAAGCTGTTTCTCTAGTTATTTGTTCGTATTTAACATTTAATCCATAAACATCTTTAATCACTTGATTCACTTCATTGAATATCGATTCACTTGAAAGTTGGTTTACTATACCAACTACATTTATGTTATCCTTGTTAAGATTTTCTCCAACAATTTGCAAGAAAACTTCAAATGATGTTGCAACCTGTATAAATATTATATTTTTATCTCCTACTAAAAAGACAGCTACAAATGTTATAAAAACTGTTACACATACGGGTTCGTTCATTTAGAAAGACAAATCATGGAAAATAAGCCCTTAGATTAAACAACTAGAAAACTTTTGAAAACTAAAAGCAAAATTATAAAAAAAAATTTGACAAGAATAGTTCACCAAACAAACACTATAGATCTCTTCGTACACCCTCCCAGTAATCATAGCCAGAGTATGTAGTATACAAAGCAATCAAGCAACATTCTAAAGCCAAGGGCGTGCAAAACGCCTAAGTAAAGGCTTGATTGCAGTGGTCTTCATTGGTGCTCTATACCACATCTGTTTGGCGTCTGATAGCTATTGAATTTACTTACGTTCTTAACTGACTGCGTGTTGGGAACAAACTTCAGTGCTTGCAGCGACATCTGTCTGTTAACGACGGGCGGCAAGTTTTCGAACATCACATTAATCAAGGAAAGGCCTCCGCATCTGAAACATGACACGACCTAAATAAGAATTGTTTTTCTTTGAGAAGTATGGACTATTAGGTCACTCGAAAACGAATCTCGGTAACAAATCATTCGACTCGAAAAACTCCATCATCCGTTGATACAAAGCGCATTAATTTTTGAACTCGTTCAGATCCTGTATTTTACCCTCCTGATATATGTATTAAAAACAAAAATATTATTAAAAGATTAAACAATGGACTGTCGTGCGTACCTCGTAACATTTAATTCTTCAACAACTTCAGCCTTCAACAGTACTTTATCACCAGTATTGGCAGATTTGATAGATTCCTCATGCTTTGGTACGTCGATAATGAGGGTCCTGATTCTGCTGGGGACAGAGACAGCCGTGTGTGGCTCACGCAACACGTGTAGTTGCAGCAAACCATCGATCAGAGTCACCCAGTTGTTGTTCCATGAAAGCAACGCTGCACTGAACGACTCGTTGGCAGTAACAATGCTTTGGAATTCACCACTGGAAGAATATAATATATGATGTTAGAATTATTTGTCCTACGGGATAAAGACATGATTCACAAACAAGCAAGTGATTTAAGTCTGGAAAAGAGATCAATATGACTTTTTAAATGAACGATCCACATAAGAAAGCGCCAGAGGATATTTAATTTGAACCAGCGTGGTAGTAATTTCTTGCTCTCTCATTACGCGTTATTATATTTAAGATAAATCTTTGCGTTCTTTTCCTTGCAAAGAACGTAAAGGTTTCTTTTTACTTACTTGTAAGAATAATCCCTGTCTTGCAGTGATTTGTAAATGTCTTCGGCGTTGAGATCGAAACTAAGAATTTCACTAGACTTATCATCAGTCTTTTCCTTTTCCAGAACGTTGATGAAACCTGTGGCTACTTTGGTGTTCTCGCAAAGAACCTATTGTAAAATGAAATGTTATTTTTTATCATTCATGGTTCATGAAACAACATTGTCACTTTTAGAGAGTCATTTAAGACTAAAAATTTATTGCTCCTAATGTTAAATGCAGATTTTTTATTTCAGATTTCTTGTAGATTTTTCAGCAAACTTAATTGAATATTGCTTTCTACAATAATTGCTGTAGTTTCGAAAAGTTTTGCATTACCTCAAAGGCACCAGTTCCTCTGCACAGGGTGACGTTTATTTTCAGCTGTCTCTCATCGTGGATTATGGGCTGTGCGTGCAGGTGGAGGTGGCTGAACTTCACCGAGGGCAGCTTCTTGGGCAGGCTCAAGATCATGGCCAAGGTATCCCAAACCAAGACCAGTGTAGCAGCGAAGGGGAATATGGTACGCCCTGTAAATAAGGTTCACGATAATACTTCTTATACTTTTCAAACCCTTCTAAATGGGTGAAAAAAATGGGTGCGGTTTTGTTATCGGGGGTTTTTAATTTCGACATGTTCGCCATGTAGTAATAACTTATTTAAAATAATATATATTTATAAAAAAAATAGTTGCTCCCTTCATCAGTTCTGTATCACTGTATCTAATACTATTTTCATTAAAATATCCAATTTCTTTTCTTACAGTTAGGATTGTACCATAAAACTTAACTATAGTACCTCTAATAGAGTGCCCCTTCAAGTAAGCGCTTTCTGTGTCATGCCAAGATATGCAGTGATCGCAGGAGGCAGCTGTCACTCTGTTAGCTGTACGGTACAGCGCCAAATGCCTGAAACGTAAAAGTTTACAATATAGAAACCGAGAAATCGTTACAAAATTCAAAATTTAAGCATTTCTCCAACACAATATGTAATTGGAAATTGAGTACGGGGCGGAAAACTCACGGTCAATACAATAAATTTCCAATTATTGAGTTGGCAAAGTGTATAAAAAAAACATACCATGACTCTCCATGAGCCCATTTGACTAGATGAGACAAGAACGGCGTTCCTGTAGATACTGGCAGTTCTATTTCCGGGTATAAGACATGCAACTTAGGATTGTAACCTTCCATGAACAACCTGAAAATAAATTACTATCATTTAGCAAATGTTAACATTATGGGAGTCATATGTTATGTGATAAGTGTAAAATGCGATCATAAAAAATGGACCCATGACAATCTACTTAACGGTTAGAGGCCCGGCTATACCAGGATAACTGCTTTTGTGACAAGCTATCATTTTTTTTGTGCCTGCGTGAAATTAAATAAAAAAAAACGCAATAATGTTTATCAAAATCCAAGTGAAAAAAAAAAGTTAAAAAAAATCAATTTAGTGTAAATATACTTGGTCTGGTTGCTGTTACACCTGTGAGATAAGGGCAGACAAGAATAGATGTTTCAACATAATGTCTACTTACTTTCCGATGCTCTCAAGTACCAAGTAAGAGTTATCGGGATGCTTCCTCCTTGTCAGAGGAATGTTGATGCAGGTGCTTGGCAGCGAACGCTTGAGGATAGCTTGCAGCAAACCGTGGGGAGCCACCTCCACTAAGACAGCGTTATCAGGAATCAGGCGGGAGGTCTCCTCGAACAACACTGGGCTCTGCACAAAATTAAACCCTTTGTAACAGTTTACTCAACGAAACTAGACGGGCGAACCCGATTAATAGGGATCGCCTGACTAGTTTTGGAATCGACCGAAGTCGTCGAGTAGAAAGTACAATAAGTAGTTCAACACTAATTTCATATTTAGTAGACTAAGAGGTCTGCCACCACGTCCTAAAGTAATATTATTGCGAGAGAGAAAGAGAGATTAGGCAAGGATTCTTTGTCTGTCACGCTTTGGCACAAAACGTGGCGGTAGACCCTCATTTATTTAATTAGTTTTTACCAGTAAGTTGTTGGTGTGGTACTGAGCTGAACAGAGCTGGGCATCAGGAGTGTACCACTTGCTTTGAGGTACGGATGAAGACAGCCAGCGCTTGGTCCTTGGCTTCGGTGACGTAATTACTTCAGACAAGTATTTGTGGAGTTGTGGACCTGTAATACATAAGGGAAACTGTGAAGAATATATATATATATAAAGTAATATAAGAATATGTATATCTGGTCGCTTGAAATAAATTGAATTATGAGTTTGACATGTACTAACCAGCTTCAGCGATGTACCGCGAGTGATAAGCGATGTTGGAGCATGGAACCTCCTTGGCAAAGATTCCCTTAGCGGTCAGCTCAGCGACAAACTCGCGCATTTTATCAGCAGGTCCAGAAATGGTACTGGATTCAGGTCCATTGTGACACGCCACTTCAATCTCAGGAGGACACATTGTAACAATCTGAAAATGGGAGCAAGATAAATAATTGTTTTCTTTTTTATTTTAGCAGAAATTTCTGGCTTGTTTTCATGATTCTTCAGTGAGTACTGCAGGTTCAGACAAAAAAACTTTTCCGTAAGAAGACGGAATTTAAATTCAAGTTAGTTGTTCTCAGTCAATTGATCCAGTCAACAAACCTGACACCTGTTACAAGTAGCATCAAACATTCTATAATTAATACCTACTTCCTGATATCCAAGACCGATGGCAGCCATGGAACCACGGATGAATGGAGTCTCAAGGGACACCAGCCCACGGCTGTACGCGGACAGTATCATCTCTTCAGCCGTCAAACAGCCGTCTGCGTACGCGCAGCCCAGCTCTCCCACACTGTGACCTAAGATGGAACAATGATTCCAATTTAGATTGAGAAAACATTTGAGGGTGTAAAGATGTGTTCAAAATTGACGGATGCACCACTTATGTAATAATCATTTCATTGATACATGCACCATATTTGAACACACCATAAGTTCCGTTCAAATCACCACAAGGCCAAGATTTACATGACAATTACGAGATTGTTTGTTTCTTTACCAATAATTCCATCTGGAGTAAGTCCAACTGCATGAAGAACGTCAGTCAGACCGATTTGAATGGCGGCTATACCGACGAACGAATGCAATATATTGTCGAACATCTTCTCATCCCTCGATGTAATTATGTTTACAATATCGATTCCTTTTGGCTCCAAAACTCGGTGACATCTGAAAAACAAAAAAAAATGTAAAAAAGAAATATTTCACTTGTTTTATTTTTATTGCAACGGACCAAGTATCACTGGTTTTTAAAACTATTTCTGGTAGATTACCTTTCAATAGCGGCAGCGAATATCGGGATCCGCATAAGTTCGGTTCCCATACCGGCCCACTGCGAGCCCATACCGCTGTACACGAACCACAGAGGTTTCGCCGCATTATCGAAGTACACAGACTTCTCACTGAGACAGACGGTTTTCTGTTCCTCATCCGTTTCTAGAATATAATTTACATTGTCAGACAATTATCCAAAAGGAAGAAAATTCGAAAACTCCGAGGTTTCTTAAAGAAGTAAGCATCATTTTTGTAAACCTCATTTCGAATTTTGTACAACATTAAATTGTTTCTGTACATAAATTGTTAATGAATGAAAGTTTGAAATGACGGTACAGTATGTCTAAAACTCTAAGACTCATAACTGTTATAAAGCTATCTTTCTGTTTAATGGAAAGCAAAGAGCACAATTGGAGATTCTATAAGTCTATTTGGGATAACTAACTTATCTTGCACTTACTTAGAATAGTGTATCCACGTCCCAAATGTCCGGCGATGCTCGTCTGGTGAATGTTGTTTAACAGTCTCAGCTGCTCAGGGTCAATGGGCTGCGACTTCAGATTGGCGAGGACGTAGGCCACTGCCTCTTCATGACGCCCTGATACTGTCACCAGGTAAGGAATGGTTGACTTGTAGCGGCTGAGGTCCTGAAAGTAGATAGGTACATAATAATATTATAGGTTCTGTGCTCTTCTCATACAGAAATACGATTTTGACTGTACTCGGGGCTTTTGGTCCATTGGTAAGTGGCCGTGACATTTATTAGCAAGAAAGCGGGCTTCATTCTTACCCAGGACAATTTTTGTCTGATGAGCACGAACATTTGACCTGTGTCTAGGTAAAATATTAGGTCTAATGTCTAGGTAGAGTATAATATGTATGTTTGTATTTAGAAATACATTTGAGCAACAGAATGTATCAGTTGCTTACCTACCGATAATATAAGCTTTGCTTTGGGACTAGTAAGCCTTGTAAGGAAGTGAGTAATATTAGAATTATTAGTACAACTAGGCTTAAATAACTGTAACGACTAAGTGAAAGTGTTTTTGACTGTACCTTAGGCCGATATTGTCCATGCAGTAAGACATGAGTGTTCAGACCGGTGACTGACAAGCCGTTGACAGCGGTGTACTGACGTGAGAAGGGCACGTGATCAGTCACGATGCGCATGCGCCCCTCCTTCAGGGCTAACACATCTTGCCTCGGTTTAGTGCAATGCAGGTTAGCGGCTATACGGCCGGTGTGGTAGCCAAGTAACACCTGGAAATTTACAAATGCCCATTATCTAAATACTGTTAGACCCTTAGACCCAATTCATTGGAGAAAATTTTATAATACAAATTTTGAAGAGTTCATGTAAATTTATGTAAAGTCAGGTAAAATAAAGGATTGGTTTTTTTTAAACAGACCTTTTAAGTTTCTTGTTTGTTCGTCTAGGAATGACATTTGTCATTTGACAAAGTCATTAATATAATTGTAACGAAAGCGTTGTTTGTTTTTACTTAGGCATATTTGCCTTAAAGCATGGTAACATAAAATAAAACGTGAATACGAATATAAAGATATTTCGCTTACCTTAGTAACACCAGATAGACCCGAAGCAGCTTCATTGTATCCAATGTTAGAAAGAACACTTCCAACAAGCAGTGGTGCTTTTCTATCGCTACAATACACTTTGTCAATGGTTTCCAATTCCGTTTTATCTGCCTCTGGTACAGCTGTAATTTTATTTAGGACATTATTATTGATCATTACTATTCGATATTCAGAAAATGATGCGAAGTATTGAATCTTTGTAATAACGAATAGTATATTATTCTTCTTTTCAAAAACTTGGAGAGGGCTTAATGGCGGTCAGGATGTAATGGAAAGATTCGAGTACCCCGTCAGAAACTTCGATTTTAAGTCTTCGTCCTTGAAACCATATATTATTGTCATTTAATAGGATATTTGACAAAAATAAACTGTTTAGTCTGCCAGACAGACTTTCGACAAATGTTGGATACCTACGTATTTTTTCTTTTATTTCGTAAACGAAAATTAAATAGGAAACAGTGGCTTAAAATCTCGTGTGACGACACTCACCAATACGATTTTTACTATCAAGTGATGCTTATGATTGTTATCAACTGAAAAATACGTATTCAATATTTTTTGGAAACCTGTCTGACGAACTAACCAGATATTTCATATTAGAGCTTTATCCAAATACCCTATTTCTATTCATATTTGCATTGATTATTTAATCATTCCTTATTTGATATCTTACCGCAACCAAAAGCCTCCACGTATTCGACAGCTTGGGGCGGTATCTTGGCTTCCTCGTAGAACTTCTTCACGAATTTTACTGAAGGTTCGAGTTTCCTCTCGAACCCGAAGACCGGGCCAGTCTCATCACTCAAGATACCCGTGTACTCCGACTTTGCGTGTACCACTTGAGCGTACACTCTAAAAGGCATAATAATTAGTTTTGTATAGTATAAGTCATTGGTTACTAGAGCTCGGCCATCTTCCGGCTGCAGCATTAGATAAACTTCATCTCATCGTTATATTGTATTGTCTCGCAATTTATAAACGCATGCAAAATTTCAGCTTGATCGGAAACCGGAACGTGGGTCAAATCATACTTGTAAAATTCATTGACAAGTTACAGGTGCATCTAGACAAGGTAAATTATATAAAAAACAAGCTTTTACAGTACTCTTTTTGATTTAGAATCAAAGTACTCAAAAAGACAATTGTATACTTTAGCCGCATTCCTATGTCCCCCTCCCAGCTCCAGCATCAAATCAGCTCTATGTCATGTCATAATATTCCATTGTCATGCAATATACATACTATAAATGCTGTCAATATTTCAGCTCAATCGCAAACCGGGAATTGGATCAAATTCGGCTTGCAAGTTTTCATTACATATCCACAGACAGACAACAGGAATAAATGAAGCTAAGTAAAAGCTGGTAGTGAGTTATTCATTGTCCTCAACTTACCTCATAGCATCCTTAGCTTTCTGTAGGAACAGAACGGTAATGGCCTCAGCTTTAGCGCACCCGTCAGCATTCTCGTCGAAAGATTTCGTTTTGCCATCTTTACAAAGTTTCATCAATCTGAAAAACAATTTAAACTTTTACCAATAGTTTATACGTTTATAGTCATTTTTCTCCTAATTTGCTTAAACAATTCACTAGCCTGACCCCCGTTTTCATTAACTTTCAATAGCAATCAATTGTATTCATAGACTTATTGAATGTTAATTATTCATTTAATAGCAGTCTGAATAAATTAACTTTAAAATTGAAAATGTTATTGATGGCTATTCTGGATGCTCGCATGTTACATGTTAATACTTATGCCATATCTACTTAATGTGAAACAGTTGTGCTTCACACAAATACTTGTCTTAGCCCTGAATGGGGACCCAGTTTCTATCCTCCTTCACACCAAACAGATCCGTCGTGACCAAATAATTGCATCTGTTTCATATAGTGAACTTGGTGAGAACCAAGTAAAAAGGTTGTATAAATACCTTCCGTAATGCACAGCAGACTGTGGATGCAGGCACAGGTAAGCTCCTCCGACGATGGCCGCCTCGCACTCCCCGCGGTTGATGGCCAGGAAGGCCTGTTCCAACGCAGCGGTGGAACTGCAGCAAGCCTCGTCAATGGACAGAGAGGGACCCTTCGCGTTCAGCCAGTAGGACACACGGTTGGCAAACATAGTCTTACTGCATCTGCACACCAAATGTTTAGATCATTAAGATTCTGAGCTAATCAATAGCGATGTCTGAGTGAGATGTAAGATAAAGTTAAGATAGAAAATATATATGGGAAGTGGATTTAATTGCTGAGAATCAAAAAAAGATACTTCATCAAATAAATATGGTAGGTAATATTTTACGCCTGTCTTAAAGATCAGCTTCTCAATTTAATAAAAAAATAAAACAACATTATAGAAAACTGCGTGTTATCTTACCCTGCGATACCGAAACCGGATCTTGAAGCTTCATCGTAGAAGCAAGTCTTTTCAGTTTCGGAGAAACAGGTACCAATGTACACACCAATCTTCTTTCCAGAAAGATGGACGGGATTGACTCCTAAAAACAATAATAATAACATAACGTCATGTGATCAATGATGTATCGATGACAAACATTATGATAAGAGGTATGCCTTATGAACCTGATGCGTTATAAATTCTGAAAGATTGTCAAGTATCTTTATCATACAAACTTAAATTGATGTTTTATGTTGGACCATGTCTAGTGAAACTTAATGTTACCATGTGAACTGATAAATACAGTTGCCAACCCGCTTAGAAAAGTGTCAATTTAAAAGAACATTTTTGATTTTAATGTTGCGTCTGACTAATTATTTCACAATGTTACTTATTGTATAGCTTATGAGAGTTGGCTAAGTAACGTTTCTATTTGACAATCTACGGGTACAATTTACGGGAAAACTTATTTTGGGAAGGATAGCTGGTGTCCTGGTAGTCACATACCTGCGTCGTAAATAGCCTGGTAGGCGTGTTCGAGGATGATGCGGCCCATAGGGTCCATGCACTGACTAAGACGGTAATGCACTTTGAAGAACTGGGCATCGAAGTAGTGGAGGTCCGGTACACTGCCTCCATATTGCACCACTTCAGGATGGTTAAATTTAAAGCGCAGATTTAAGTCGGTGATTGGATTGACCTGTCAGTTCAAAACATTTTGGTTTTTAATATACCAGAAGTAAGTTTTTTGAAAGTTTATTTGCCATCCAATTGTGTTTTAAGGAATAAAAAGACAATATGAAAAATAGAAGTCCGTTTCTCAGACACACCGAATGTGTACACAAAATTTCATAAGAATCTGTCGAATCAATTCGTAGACGAGAATCTGCTTGCACTAGACCAGAATCAAAATCTGATATAACAATGATAAAACAAAATCGTATTTACCTTGTTATAAAGGATTTTGCACAGCTCATCGACGCTATGAGTCTGGGGATACACTCCGGACATCCCGGAGATGACGATGTTTTCTGAGTCCATGTTCGGGAGGTCCACGACCTCCGCCTGGGGCGATGCTTCTTGTGGTGACGGAGCCATTGTTCTGGACTATTCGATGTTGGTACCTTTGGAAAAGAGATTCATGATTATACAATTAACGTTGGTAAAGTTGCGAATGGTGGACGGGGTTGATGTTGAATGGAAAGCCAAGTATATATACGTGTTTCTTGTTTTATGATCCCTAAAGTGATCTCCGAAAATTTCGAAATGTTTGTAAGGTTGGATTCTAATGCAGGATTTTTTTCTTTCCCCTTCGGCTGAAGGGATTTCATGTATTGAATTTATAACTAGTTATGACAGTAACGTGGGTCAACTGGAAAAATCGCTTGGGGTAGTATTTTTATGGATATATCTTTGAA